>NC_060178.1:65867419-65919919 GCF_021184085.1 Oncorhynchus gorbuscha
AAAAGAGAGGCTTTGCAGAGAGGAGCACCACCCACACACAGAGCACAGCACAGGCTGTATTACCACCAACTATGAAGGCCTGCATTTGGGCCAAATACACCAAAATTACCCTCTGCTATTTACATTTCTCTCAAAAAGAAAGAAGGTGAAAGGGTGGAAAAGTAGGAGAAAAAAAGTAAAGGGATATTGGAAATTGGGTGGGGGAGGTGGAAGGTGAGAGGAACCATAACAGAGTAAACATGATCTGGGAGAGTGTCCTGTTGTAATGATGTCATTAGTATGCATCACACCCAGTCCCAACACGGGATGGAAGAACGGGCCTCCCTTTTTCTCGCTTTCTCTGTTCCTCTCTCAGCTGTGCGTCTGTCCACGCTCTCATTTCCCTGACTCCCCCTTTCTATCTCGTTTTCCTCCCACTCCCACCTCTCTGTCAGTGTGTTTCTCTTCGTAATGGCTTTGGACTCTATTCAGAGCAAGGGGACAGGGGGAGCTGTGGGGACCAAAGGGCCAGGGGATTGGGAGATAATGCACATGGGCAAATGGAACATGACCGCCGTGTCCAGCGTCACCGCGGAACCATTGTTTGAGCCGGGGAAGGATGGCATCAGCCAGGGAGACAACAAAGCAGCCCCAGCACAATGGAGCATGCATACGAAGAAGGCTGCCACAGACCACTACAACTGGCCGAGAAAGAGAGAGAGAAAGAGGAAAAATTCAAGAACGAGAGAGGAAATATAGCAAATCTCTTCAACCTCCCATTACTCATACCTCTGCATTTGGAACCTGAGCTCCATATTCATACATGTAGGATGGAGATTGTGTGTGTGTGTGTGTGTGCGTGCGTGCATGCATTTTAGGGGGAGGGGTTAAGGTTGGTTTGCATATACATGTGCTTTCTCAGAGATTATTCATCCCCTCCCTTTCTCCCTTGCTCCATCTCTCCCGCACGGCCATCTTGTGGGTCACCAGGATACGTAAACACAACGCAGCAGCACATTGATAAGCTGTGGAGGCTGGAGGTAGAGAGCTGTATTCCACTCCAACTGTACATACCACCATACCATGGGTGGGGGTGGGATGGGGGGGGGGGGTTAGTGTGTACAGGTATCAATGTTGGTGCATTGTTCAAGGTCAAGGACTGAATGTCTCGTGTTCTTACATGATGTTTTTGTCAGACCTTTAATTCATCCAGCTACTCCTTCCTCCACAAATTGAATGCTGTGGTCCACGGTCACTCTCTTCTCATTGTTCCTGGGTGGCTGGAATATCCTGTGTTCCAGTGGCCAGAGACCTGTGTTGGTGTGGGTGGTAATGACAGGTCAGCTCCCTTTAGACCATCCCAAACCACATGCCGTCAAACTCAGTGGTCAGCCAGCGGTCAAACATAGAGTTTACTGACTGACCATCAGTGTTTTTTTCAGCATTGTTGTTCTTATGGGGAGGTAGTTGAATTTTGGATAGCTCCCAACATAGGAAGAATAGTTTCTTGACAGACATCATTGCAGCTTCTTTCACAGTTGATTTCAAACAAAACAAGCTATATGAAAAGTGTTACCTTTCAGACCAATCAGGCAAAATCCAACAGTGACTATGTGCTAGGAGTGTAGGACAGTCTTCAGTTCAGCATTTTGATGCCTATGTTGAATTTGTTACTTTTGTACAGTATGGAGTACGGTGTCGAGAGCTGCAGCCAGTTGTTTTGTGTTTGATCCATATCTCTCCTATCTCTAACCAGCCGCCACTCTTTTCCTTAGGGATGCTGTCCTGCTCTCTTTCAGTCAAGCTGGTCAGCTTCCCTGCATACTCCCCCGCCACCCACACTCATAGACAGGAAAAACACAGTTAATTAAAATGCCTTTAACTTGTAACATAATTATGAGTCTCTTTGTCATTTCAGATTTTTTTCCACCCTCCTTTTCATAGAACAATAGAAGCCCAGTAAAATGAAATTTGCTCTCTGTTAAGATTAGATTCCGCTTTTTCATCTGTTGAAACGTTAAGAAAATCAAAGCCGCCCAGTCTTTCCTTTCTCTTCCGCTTCACTCTTCCTCTCCTCTCACGAGCTTTGACAGCGTAACCATGGAAATGGGATGAAAAGAAGCCATAATTTTGCGGCGGGATTAATTCGGAGACATGAGCGATGCCATATGAAATCCATGTCAAAACCTTGCTGATTCTTTTTATTGCTAGCAGATCCACAGAAATCTGTTCCCTACGGCGAGTGATTTGACAGTCCAGTAGTGTTGGACTTAGTTCCTCCCTGCTACCTCTGACATGTTGACATTAAGTGGTTGCCTTGACAGATGTTACACACATTTCAATCACCATTAAGCAGAGATATTGTACAGTATTTTGGTGGTAAAAGCTGAAGTGACACACACTGATACAACTATACAATGCCAGGCAACTGTCACTTTAAATGAGACGGAATGGCAACTTCAGTAGCCATGGAAATATTTAGAGGCACAAAAAGCAAAGATCTACCACTACCATGTGTGGCCTTGTATTTTAGACTCGTGTGACATTGATCATTGTAGTGCAAGTGATTGATTTGATTATTTATGAGTATTATAATATATCTATTCCCTATAGTATACATGTAGGCTTTTATTTTATTATCTCTGCAGTACATTGAGGCATGTTTGCAGGCCCATGCCTTTCCCTCAGCGTAGTTCTCCAGCTTTATCCATCTGCATTCAACAAGCATCACCAGACAGACACCAGACCAACGTCATTGGGGGAGATATGGAGCTCATATCTTCAGGATATACCTGCATGCAACAGGATTTATTGGCAATCCAACCAAAATCCCCCCCAAACAAATAAAAATATTTAATGTTCAGAAAGCTTGGGCTCTGCTTCCAAAGGACAGTTAGCAGTCATGAAACTTCCTCTGTATTCCAGAAAATTAAAGACGGAGGGAAAGTGGCTCGGATACAGAGTTGGTGGGGGTCTTATACTGGAATATATTCTGGGAAGGCTTTCCACTAGATGCGGGGACTTGCTTCCATTCAGCCACAAGAGCATTAGTGGGGTTGGGCACTGGTGTTGGGCGATAAGACCTGGCTCGCAGTCGGCGTACCAATTCATCCCAGATGGTGAAGCATGAATCATCACTCCAGAGAACGCGTTCCCACTGCTCCAGAGTCCAATGGCAGCGAGCTTTACACCACTCCAGCCGACCCTCCATGACGGTCCCATGTTGAAAGTCCCCGAGCTCGGGTGTGGCTGAAATAGCAGAATCCACTCAAATGAAGGGGTGTCCACATACTGTTGTATATATAGTGTATATCCATGTCTCGTTCAGCTGCTCGGATGTACTGCGTCCTGTTCTGTGTCCGTGTTTCTTTGCTGTGCCGTGCAATGGCGACTCAGTCAGAGGAACTCTGTGTTGCCAAGGCAGACACGTTCAGGAGTCTGCCTCAGCTGTTGAGGTCAGTCATTTTGTGGAGAGGGAAGAGTCTCCATTGAGTGTCGGGACCCGTGTCCCCTCTGAGATGAGAGAAAGAGCGGGGGGGTGAAGAGATGGGGTCGGTTGGCAGAGAGAGAGAGAGTTAGAGAGGGAGAGAGGGAGAGAAATAGAGAGAGAGAGAGAGAGAGAGAGAGAGAGAGAGAGAGAGAGAGAGAGAGAGAGAGAGAGAGAGAGAGAGAGAGAGAGAGAGAGAGAGAGAGAGAGAGAGAGAGAGAGAGAGAGAGAGAGAGAGAGGACATAAGAGAAACAGAAGGCGGGAGAAATAGGGAGACGGGGTGGGTGGAATATATAGAGCGATGCACATCGTCCAGGTGCCTTTTAGAAGATCACAGCACTGTTTGCAGAAACGCTCACTGACATCCCCCTCCATCGCCAGCGTTGTGATTAAAGATTAGGCTGTCACAGCAGCACCACAGCAAGACAAGCAGAGGAGTTTTTCTCTATTAAACTTTCATAGCAGTTTATATACTGATGGTGCATTATGGATGAAGAAGAAGGTCAGGACAAGATCACAAACTCCAAACCCACTCTTTACCCATCACTACCAGAAAACACTGCATACGGATAACGGCCCATGTTTTAGCTGGTAGGACTTCCGGGAACTTTTTTTGTTTTGTTTTGCCAGTTCTCAGATCCCTCTCCCGTGGGTTTGAGTCAGGAGGTGAGGGAAGTGTCTGCCTTTGAAATGATAAGTGGAGTCTTTCCACACCTCCGGGACTCCGACTGTCAATGAAGTCTTTTTATTATTATTATTTATCTATTGGAATTTGAAAGCATTGTCACTGAACTCTTTGTTCAGCCGCCTGTGGTGTACTCTACGATCAACTCTGAACTTGAGCGTTGACACTGAATAGGAATGAACATGTAACCTGGTTTGAGGTCACTTAATAAAGGAAAATATATGTATATATATTTTTGGTTGCATTAGATGCCGCGGTATCATCCCCTTTGAAGCTGTGCTTCCTGGTTGTGTTCTGATGTGTTTTCAATCAGGGCTTTGTATTGAATTGGCTGTAGTGCTGATAACATCTATTTGGGCTGCAGTTCTTTAGGTGGTGTATACAGTACAGGAATGCTGGAGTGTATGGTAGATGTAATGGGAGGTTGTAACACAACATATCAGATATGGATGTAACAGAATGATGTGTGAATTCAGGCAGACTGCCAAAAATGTTTTTCTCTGTGTTAAGATAGAAGACCCGGCAAACATGTTAATTAGGTTTGGATCCAGAGGTTATTTACAAGCTATACAGGCAAAATTGTGAAAATAATTGACATAAAATAACTTAACTTGACTGAGTATGTATCTTGCAGAGCTAGTAACTACATGTGACACTGACCATGAGCCCTGATAGAATGAGGAACAGAGGCATCTTAAAAAAAAGACCTGCTCTAACCTAGCAAAAAAAGCATTCAAATCTGCTCAATAGCCTTGGTAAAGTATCAATAGGCAGTGATAATTCACTTGAAAGACAATACTGGAAACCAACGGCAACAAGTAAGTCACGTGTTTATCAAAACAACAGACAATAAGCCTTGAGACAATTGAAGCATTGATTGTGTTTTGTTTTTGTGACATTCAGAGGGTGAATGGGCAAGACGAAATATTGAAGTGCCTTTGAACAGGGTATGGTAGTACTGTAGGTGCAAGGCGCACCGCTTTGTGTCAAGAACTGTAACGCTGCTGTGGGTTTCTCACACTCAACAGTTTCCCGTGTGAATTCAAAATGATCCACCACCCAAAGGACAACCAGCTAACTTGACACAACTGTGGGAGGCATTGGAGTCAACATGGGTCAGCATCCCTATGGAACACTTTCAACACTTTGTAGAGTCCATGCCCCAATGACCTGAGTCTGTTTTGGGAAAATGGGGGGAGGGGGGGGCATCATCACTGCCGTTTACAGTACCAGTCAAAAAGTCACTCCTTCCAGGGTTTTCCTTTATTTTTACTATTTTCTAGATTGTAGAATAATAGTGAAGACATCAAAACCATGAAATAACACATATGGAATCATGTTGTAACCAAAAAAGTGTTAAACAAATGAAATATATTCTACATTTGAGATTCTTCAAAGAAGCCATCCTTTGCCTTGATAACAGCTTTGCACACTCTTGGCATTCTCTCAACCTGCTTCAGGAGGTAGGGACCTGGAATGCATTTCAACTAACAGGTATGCCTTGTTAAAAGTTCATTTGTGGAATTTCTTTCCTTCTTAATGCATTTGAGCCAATCAGTTGTGTTGTGCCAACTTAAGGTAGGGGTGGTATACAGAAGATAGCCCTGTTTGGTAAAAGACCAAGTCCATATTATGGAAAGAACAGATCAAATAACAAAGAGAAATGACAGTCCATCATTACTTTAAGACATGAAAGTCAGTTAATCAGGAACATTTCAAGAAAGTTTTAATGTTTCTTCAAGTGCAGTCGCAAAACCATACAGCACCATGATGAAACTGGCTTTCATGAGGACCGTCGTAGGAAAGGAATATCCAGAGTAACCTCTGCTGCAGAGGACAAGTTCGTTAGAATTACCAGCCTCAGAAATTGCAGGCCAAATAAATGCTTCACAGAGTTCAAGTAACAGACACATCTCAACATTAACTGTTCAGAGGAGACTGCGTGTATCAGGCCTTCATGGTGGAATTGCTGCAAAGAAACCACTACTAAAGGACACCAATTAGAGAAGAGACGCTTAGTGGGACTATCATTTGTTTTTCTACAGGACAATGACCCAACACACCTCCAGGCTGTTTAAGGGGTATTTGCCCAAGAAGGAGAGTGATGGAGTGCTGCATCAGATGACCTGGCCTCCACAATCACCCAATTGAAATGGTTTGTGATGAGTTGGACCACAGAGTGAAGGAAAACAGCCAGCAAGTGCTCAGCATATGTGGGAACTCCTTCAAGACTGTTGGAAAAGCATTTAAGGTGAAGCTGGTTGAGAGAATGCCAAGAGTGTGCAAAACTGTCATCAAGGCAAAGCGTGGCTAATTTTAAGATGTAGAAAAAAGTTAAAATGAAGAAAAACCTGGAATGAGTAGGTGTGTCAAAACTTTTGACTGGTACTGTGTAACTAAGAATAAAATCACCCGCGGGCCAAATTCGGCCCATAGGCCGCCAGTTGGTGAACAATGCCCTAAATGGAAGAGACCAGGCTACCGAGGCGAACAACCCATGCCTAAAGAACCAGGCTTCCGAGCAAGGGGGTCATGCACGGGGCAGAATGTACATAAGGATGACTGAGGGGTGGTCCCAATTGGAGAATTTAGCATTTTTCATACACCTGAAACACCCTTTTCCTGCAATCTAGAGCCATAATCATGATGCTTAATTTAATGTCAAAAATGCATATCTAAGCATACCTCTTGAGCAGTCTCTTCCTGACTGTTTTTTAAAAACTAAATATGATTCTCTGCATCTCTGCTAAAATCTGGGTAAAATATTGAAAAGAATGTGAGTCTACCAGACTTGCAGAAGTCATGCCAGCTAAGATACTGTAGTTAGACAAGCTAGCTACTCTAAGTTGATTGATGGCTTATTTGCAGCTTAGAAAAAAAGGTTCCAAATGTCTGTCCCCATAGGAGAACTAGGGTTCTAGAATGAACGCAAAAGGGTTCTACCTGGAAACAGAAGGGGTTCTTCAAAAAGGATATCCTATGGGGACAGCCAAAGAATCGTTTTTAGTTATAGATAGCACCTAAAGAACCAGGCTACCGAGGCGCGCAACCCGTGTCTATAGCTATAGGTCATGTTCTCCTGCTCAGACTTTGCATGTATTAACCAATGGTTACGTCATCGTCTGTGCCGATTGTTATAATTTCTTATGTGGATAGCTGATATGTAAAATACCTATCCAGACATTGTAAGATCTGGAATGAATCAGCAACATCTGATCAGATGAACACAACCATAAACTTTACCGGCATGTGTTCACCTACTCTCTTAGAAAAGAAACGTGCTATCTAGAACCTTAAGGGGTTCTTCGGCTGTCCCCATTGGATAACCCTTGAAGAACCCTTTTTGGTTGCAGGTAGGTTCCAGATTGGCAATTATCAAGCAAGGAGACACACATTTCTAAATTAGTGACAGCATGATTACCAGACTATGATGTTTGTTCTTTAGCATAATGTAAAGTAAAATGTTTGACAGGACATGTGAAACCATAGTTCATTTACCAAGCAATTATGTATGTAAGACACAAGTCAGTTTGTGTGGTAAGACCTGGAGGGAAGTGTCCGACGCACATGACGGTAACTCACAGGCATTGTCACACTGAACATCTCTTAATGAAGGAAAGTCCCTGTTTTGAGGATTTTTGTGGATTCACATTTGTAAGACTGTGTGTGTACGTGTGTTATATGGGACTCCTCTCTCTCCAAACCCCTTTCTTCAGCACCTGTATTAAACACCCTCTCAGACACCCCCCCCCTCCCCCCACAGCTCTTAGAGTGGGACCCCCTGGTCAGTATCACAGTGGGTCCTCTCTAGTCCATCAGACATCGCAGAGAGAAGTAATTCACACTCAGTCTCATTTGAGTTATTTACTCTATTACCACCCCGGCTGGCTGTCCTGGCCCTGCCCACAGAGACCCAGTAGAGGAGTGGGTACTTTCACCCACAGCTCCTGCTCCAAGAGGGCTGGTACCACTCTCTGGGCGCTGCCATCCCAATTGGCAGCTGGCACTGCAGGGGGCAATGCGCAACCATGTCTGGATAGAGAGGTTTATGTATGTATATATGTATGCGTTCTATTGTGTGTGTGTGTGTGTGTGTGTGTGTGTGTGTGTGTGTGTGTGTGTGTGTGTGTGTGTGTGTGTGTGTGTGTGTGTGTGTGTGTGTGTGTGTGTGTGTGTGTGTGTGTGTGTGTGTGTGTGTGTGTGTGTGTGTGTGTGTGTGTATGTGTATGCGTATGTGCCAACCCCTCCCTACCCATTTCAGTCCAAGTCATTATCACACCCTGATGCCCCTTTCTCTCTCTCTTTCTCAGATGAACTGCTGGATTTACATGTATCTGAGGACTTGTGAGAAATAGAGTGAAAATGAAGAGTGAAGGACTGGAGAGGTGAAAGGAACACTATGATTACCACAGTTTGGAAAAAGAAGAGAGGGGGGAGACAGTAACACCTTCAATTGTATATTTTTGGTCTCTCTCCTTATGCTTTACACAATATGTTGCTCGTTCTCTCACCTACAGTCGGATGAAGATAGCTTTTTTCTTTAGCTGCACCGAGCTCTACACAATTGAACTGATTTAATTGCGATGACATTTCCCTACCAGCCTACCAAAACAGCAGCTACAATTCAGTGTCACTCTGCTTTCCATAACTGACCTTCATTTTAAGTCAACTTGGAGCAAAAGTGTCAGTCAGTTTAGAGAAAGTTCCCACAGCCTTACAACCTGTAGAAGGTACTGAATACATCCATGTCTGTATTCACCGGAGGAAGCGGATACAACTAACCATAGACCTAGAATCAGATGACTTTATCCCCAGTCGTAACCTTAACCACTGGGATTGAAGAAATGTCTGACCCTGTATAAAGGGGCAACATTTTTCTAGTTTATTTTTCTTTCACACCATGGATATCTCTTTTTTGTCTCTCACTGCTCTACAATAATGGTATACAGGCCCATGTATTATTTCTCTGTACATGAATGTAAACCAGAGGGACGTATCAAGAAATGTGGATTTCAGACACTCTCCAATATTACTTGGCAATATACATTGCTCAGTCAATAAAGTTAGCCTACTGTTCCAAGATAACATTTTTGAGTTCCTGACCCCAATGGGTTGCCTACCCTCAATGGTCCCGGCTCTCCCAGGGAGGGAAACGAGTAAGGGGCTAGGAGAGAAGATGCTTGGGAAGAGCTACAGTATGTGATGGGAAGGGAACACTGGAGGTGTTCATCCCTGAAGGACAACTGAACCGTGGAATGTTGCTTGCCATGGAATGTGTAAACTCAATTGTCTTTTCCCAAAGATTGAATTATTCGCACAAAAAAAGGCAAAATTCTCTGTGGCAAATCCATCGGCATGACCAAAGGTTTGGTCTTCCTATTGTAACCAGGGAGTTAAGAAAACAACACTAATAGATTATTTGAAAGAGAAGAAAGCAAGCGCCAGTTTGTGTCTTCACATAGGGCAGCATGAATAGACGCCGACTCACAGTTATTGTTTGATTAACATGAGAATTTAGCCAATTCCTCAACTTCCTGTGTCTATGTCCGTTCTGGTCCCGGCTCTCATCTAGAGACAATCCATGTCAACATCCCCTTGTGTCACAGCAGAGTAGTCATGACAACAAGCGATAGCTTGCGATAGCTTGCCCCACAACATTAACATCTAGGGAGATGAGTGTGTCAGAGAGTTGATGCTATTGTTTGTGTGTCTAAGTGTATATCTTCAAAAGCACATTGAGAGTGCTGCAATTGGTGTTTGCCCTGTCCTCCTCAATCAAATTCTCTTTGGTCTTTTTTTCATGCAGGTGTTGTTATTTGCTATCCCCAAAGTGTTGGTCACACCATTTAAAAAGTGAGGATGCCGTCTGCTGCTTTGCATATGTTGGGGTTTGTTTGTCTTTGAGCGCATTGGTCTGTGTGGGATTTGATTGTTGCCACTTCATAAATTACCTTCTGAACAGTTGCTCTTCTCTCTCTCTAACTCTCTCTCTCTCTTTCTTTCTCTCTCTTTTGCCCTCTACCACGTTTTCTCACACTGCATACCTGCGTAGAAACAAACATCCACATCTTTGCTGACCTTTCAGCATGAATCTTTTAGCAAAGCTCTTTAACCTCTACATGTTTCCTGACTCACTTATTTTACAGAATCTTTAAAGCCAAACAATTACTCACTGACCCAGCTGATTACAATTTGCCTTTCGTTTACTAAAAAAGGAATTGTCAAACATGTAAATTAAATTAAGTGGATGGAGGCAGGGAGTTATTATGGTAAATATTAATGTAAGTGAAAGCAGAGAAGGAATGAAAGTGTTATGGAGTTGTATAGAAGGAAGGAAAGTGTTATGGAGTTGTATCGAAGGAATGAAAGTGTTATGGCATTGTATCGAAGGAATGAAAGTGTTATGGAGTTGTATAGAAGGAATGAACGTGTTATGGAGTTGTATAGAAGGAATGAAAGTGTTATGGAGTTGTATAGAAGGAAGGAAAGTGTTATGGAGTTTTATAGAAGGAAGGAAAGTATTATGGAGTTGTATAGAAGGAATGAAAGTGTTATGGAGTTGTATAGAAGGAATGAAAGTGTTATGGAGTTGTATAGAAGGAATGAAAGTGTTATGGAGTTGTATAGAAGGAATGAAAGTGTTATGGAGTTGTATAGAAGGAATGAAAGTGTTATGGAGTTGTATAGAAGGAAGGAAAGTGTTATGGAGTTGTATAGAAGGAAGGAAAGTGTTATGGAGTTGTATAGAAGGAATGAAAGTGTTATGGAGTTGTATCGAAGGAATGAAAGTGTTATGGAGTTGTATAGAAGGACTGAAAGTGTTATGGAGTTTTATAGAAGGAATCAAAGTGTTATGGAGTTGCAGTCACATGGCCAGACGTGTATCGTAGAGGTAACAACAATTGGGTTGCAGATGACTGAACTTCTCACTTTTGTCTGTGTCTGCAGGTATACGGACGAAGAGGCATGCAAAGGTATGTCAAGTTGTATTGGTACGTTATGCAGATCATATGTACAATCCACCTTCCTTACTACTTCAATGAAAAGCATGTAGACCTTTATATTATGGACATGGTATGTGTATGAAAACCATTATCAAAATAGTTGTTTTTTTCCCATTCGCATTAACCACAAAATCCAAGGTAGGAATACTGTGCATGTTTTGTTAATCATCTATCTAATTACGATTTTTTTTTATTCACAGGCGTCACCCTTCCTACACCTCTGAATATAACTTGAAACCTGTTTGATCACCATGCACTGCAAAATCATTCTGGCTGTGGATACGGAGAACATCAACACATTAACATCAACACGCCAGAGGATATACCCATTGGACTTGGGGCTTTGCAGGGAGTTTACCTCATAATTCGATTTTTTAATTCTGCTTTGCAACTAAAATCATAACAAACACTAACCACTAAAATATTGTCTTATTGTTCTTAATGTTATGCGCATTATTAATAATAATAATACACATTATTAGGGTGGGGGTAGTTCAAAATATACCCCAAAATATTCTTAGAGGATCCATTAAAAGGGGTTCTTCACATCAAATCAAATGTCTTCTTTGAAGAACTTATAGGGGTTCCTCCACAGTTTCAATTTGAAGAACCCTTAAAGGTTACTCCAGGAACCTTTTCTTTTTAGAGTGTGTGACGTAACAACAGGGCCTGGCCTATGCTAAAAGTGTTTTAAAAGGTACAAAGTGGTTGTAAAAAGACCAGCAGGGGAAAACGAAGAGGGAAAAGCAAAATGACAAGACAATCTAAGACAAAACATGACACAATTTGAAGAACCCTTAAAGGTTACTCCAGGAACCTTTTCTTTTTAGAGTGTGTGACGTAACAACAGGGCCTGGCCTATGCTAAAAGTGTTTTAAAAAGTAGCCTGGGTTAAAAGATCTTAAAGGTTACTCCAGGAACCTTTTCTTTTAGAGTGTGTTAAGCTAAAAGTGTTTTAAAAAGTACTGGTGTTAAAAAGATCATTACAATTAATACAAGACAAAAAAGCTATTGTGATTATGTTGTATTTAGGAAATAAAGATATCATTGGTTTTAACAAGGTAATGGTAATATTTCTGTCAGTACAGAAACTAGTAGGTGGCTTAACTTACCCTGTCCTGAGGATTAATTTACCTCATACCCAGGGTAAGTTGTGCCAAGAGACCACTTTTTGGACAAGCTATGTTTTCAAAACTAATGTTTACATGAATTGTGATTATTTACAGGGATACACAACATCCTGTAATATACATGTGTGTGGGTATCTTTCTTAGAAAGAATACTATATTTCCCTTGACGGAGTGATGCTGATTGTAAGGAAATTGCTCAACTTACCCCACTCTCCCCCTACTGATTACAGGCAGAGCAGAGCAAGCACGCACCCTCACCTCTTCCTTTTCATTTTCCTTCTCTCTCTCCTTCTCTCTCTTTCTACCTCCATCCATCTGTTTCTCTTTCACTCTTTCTCTGACTCTCTCTCATCCACTTCTTCCCCTTCATCTCTCTCCCTCTCTTCCTCTGCTGTCTCTTTCTCTCACTCTTCATCCCTCTCTCTTCATCTAGCCCACCCTTTCATACTAAAGACCTACCCTGCTTCTCACTCTTTAAACAGGTTGAATTATTTGAACTGCACTCTTCAGTATTTCTCCAGACAAATCACATGAGACTCCCACCCTCCTCTTCATTATCCGTTCTTCCTCTCTTCTCTTTTTTAACAGCTCTTCAGCCCTTTCCCTCCTTCTCTCCAGCACCTAACTCATCTCTAAGCCTTAACCATGCAGCATTAAAGTGTAGAGCTGGAAAAGTGGCTTGTATTTGTTTGATGTATCCCTCTCATAGGGTACACACACAGTCACACAGATAGGCAGTTGCACACACACACACACACACACACACACACACACACACACACACACACACACACACACACACACACACACACACACACACACACACACACACACACACACACACACACACACACACACACACACACACACACACACACACACACACACACACACACACACACACACACACACACACACACACACACACACACGCACAAAGTCAATGTTTGTTTAGGAGCACAACACTGGAACAGCAGTTACATACGTTCACATTGTAGCATGAAAGTACACACACGCCTATCCATCCCCCCCCTACACACACACAGCACAGGGGTTTTTCATTGAGTCAGGCAGTCAAAGCCGTCCAAAGTTGGCTGTAATAATCCATTGGTTCTGTTCTCTGCTGATTCGGGGCTCTAAGCCTGTACAATTATTCAAATCCAGGCTTTTAGTTGCAACACACCTCTCTCCATGGGGCTGTGGCTCTGTAATCTTGCCTTTGGCCCTGCGTTTCAAATGGCCTTAACTCCCATAAAGAATACATATGAAGAGCAACACTAGTGGCTAATCTGCCTGTTTAAGTTGCTGAAATTTACACCTGTCATGTTGTCTCGTGCCAGGGCTTGTGGCAACTGATAGCCATAGCAGCCATTTTTTCAAGATCATCCTGTGGAGAGCCCCCTTTTTTATTAGTTATTAATCTCCTCCTCTTCCTACTCCTCCTCCTCTGCCTGCTGTCATACTTTCTAACTTGGGGAGACAAGAGATTGAATCCCCTGGCTGGTTGTGCGAGCTCGCCACTGCTGTGACGCACGTCGTGTCACAGAAACGTAATCCTGAGTTGAGGATTGTGTGTATGTACACACAGAGAGAGCTGTCGGGAAAGGAGAGAGAGGGGTGGGTGGGGGGTGTTGGATGGAGAGGGAGAACAGGCAGTCAGAGAAGAACTTGAAAATCCAATGGTTACTTTAGGTTAAAATGCTGTCAAATGTTTTTTTTATGTGCTTGTTCATTTAATCTTTGCAAATAGGAGTTGAGTGGGATCCCCACCCTCTGTGTTTTGGCATCCGAGTCAGCCTGTGTGTATGTGTGTGTACATGTTTGTGCACTGAGTATATTTTGTAGCAGTGTTTTGAGCTCAGGGACATTGCTGCACACATACACACACACAAACACACACACACTGGAGCAAGAATTTGTAGGGCTGGGACAGCGATCAGCTCAGGACAGCTGCACAGCAGCCCCAGGTAACATGGAACTTGCAGAACCTCAAAGCAATAGGGAACCGCTGTCGTTCCGACATCTGTCTCGGCGCACTCACACACATACTGTTTTCAACTGCTTTTTCTGTCTATAACAAGCTTTTGTATGAGCTGGCCACCATATGTTCCCATAGCCTCAATAACATGCTACAAGTCACACTCCCCCGAGTTCAAATGGACACAGAGCATGTGGATGTACTATCCTTTAGGAGAGTCTAGATAAGGATTTTAAAGACTTCTTGAACTATTTAGCTGGCAGGGTGTAGCTGTTCTTAGGCCGTTTGCTGCTGGCTGACAGGCTGTCAGGGCCTGGATGTTTACCCACTGCCAGCAGGCTAAGGCTGTACGAGCGGCCCAGGCTCGGGTGCGGTCTGGGAGGTTTAGCCCCAGTGGTGGATCTAATATCCATGTTGGCTGAACAGCGTGGGCACCATCTGGCTGTCCATCCCTCTAGGTCTGCAGCATGTCCCACACACCCATTTAGGCCTTCGTATGAGTCACACACATTCATACATACAGGCTTTGGGTATTCTTTTTCATGGTGTGACATACAGTGGTTCCTCCTTTAAAAGTTTCGAGCTAATGCCGCGACTGTTAGTGGTAGATGGTGTTTTAGCTGTTTTGGGCTTTGATAATGATCATAACCTTATCACATTTTTAAGGGAACATTAGCTAATATATAATAATATAATAATAATAATAATATATGCCATTTGGCAGACGCTTTTATCCAAAGCGACTTACAGTCATGTGTGCATACATTCTACGTCTGGGTGGTCCCGGGAATCGAACCCACTACCCTGGCGTTACAAGCGCCATGCTCTACCAACAGAGCTACAGAAGGAGCTAATGTTCTGGAAATGTTCTTGGTTTGCTGTGACCCTTATCCATGTCATGTGCTAGCTGCATTGAATTGTAAACCATAAACATAGGTTTTACAGGACTTGTTGTGTTCTTATGTTCATCTGACATAATACCATAGTTATACATAGTTAAACTAAAGCAGGAGGTACCAGTGACTTGCTCAATACGGACATGGTCATGCTACAGGACTATTACGGACTACAAAGGGAAACCCAACCACGAACTGCCCAGTGACGCGAGCCTACCAGACGAGCTAAATGCCTTTTATGCTCGCTTAGAGGCAAGTAACACTGAAGCATACATGTGAGCACCAGCTGTTCTGGACGACTGTGTGATAACGCTCTCGGTAGCCTATGTGAGCAAGACCTTTAAACAGGCCAACATTCACAAAACTGCAGGGCCAGACGGATTACCAGGAAGTGTACTCAAAGCATGCGCAGACAAACTGGCAAGTGTCTTCACTGACATTTTCAACCTCTCCCTGACCGAGTCTGTAATACCTACATGTTTCAAGCAGGCCACCACAGTCCCTGTGCCCAAGGAAGTGAAGGTAACCTGCCAAAATAATTACCTCCCCATAGCACTCACATCACATGTGCTACCGTGCTTTGAAAGGTTCGTCATGGCTCACATCAACAGCATCCTCCCGGACACCCTCCTAGACCAACTCCAATTCGCATACTGCCCCAACAGATCCACAGATGACGCAATCCACACTGCCCTATACCACCTATTATTTATTATTATTATTATTATTATTATTATTATTATTATTACCACCTGGACAAAAGGAACCCCTATGTGAGAATTCTGTTAATTGACTACTGCTCAGGGTTCAACACCTTAGTGCCCTCAAAGCTCATCACTAAGCTAAGGACCCTGGGACTAAACACCTCCCTCTGCAACTGGATTCTGGACTTCCTGAAGGGCCACCCCCAGGCTGATCCTCAACAAGGGGGCCCCTCAGCGGTACGTGCTTAGTACCCTCCTGTACCCACGACAGCATGGCCAGGCATGAATCCAACACCATCGTTAAGAATTCCGACGACACAACAGTGGTAGGCCTGATCACCAACAACGATGAGACAGCCTACTAGGAGGACGTCATACACCTGGCAGTGTGGTGCCAGGACAACATCCTCTCCCTCAAAGTGATCAAGACAAAGGAGCTGATCGTGGACTAAATGAAAAGGAGCACGCCTCCATTCATTTCGACAGTGGCTGTAGAGTAGCGGGTCGAGAGCTTCAAGTTCCTTGGTGTACACCATCACCAATAAACTATCAGGGTCCAAACACACCAAGACAGTCATGAAGTGGACATGCCTTCAAAAAGATCTACAACTACACCATTGAGACTGTCCTGACTTGTTAAATCACCACCTGGTATGGCAACTGCTTGGCATCTGACCGCAAGGTGCTACAAAGCGTAGTGCATACGGCCCAGTACATCACTGGGGCCAAACTTCCTGACATCCAGGACCTCAAAACCAGGCGGTGTCAGAGGAAGGACCTACAAATTGTTATTGACCCTCTTTTTGTACACTGCTGCTACTCAATGTTTATTTCTATTTCCACATATTGTTACAGAGACTTATTCTAAAAACTATGAAATTACATGATTTACTCATCAATCTACACGCAGTATCCCATAATGATAAAGCAAAAAATTGCAAATGTATAAACATTTTAAATAAAGATATACCTTATTTATATAATTCTTCAGACACTTTGCTATGAGACAAGACATTGAGCTCAGGTGCATCCTGTTTCCATTGATCATCCTGAAGATTTTCCAACACTTGATTGGAGTCTACCTGTGATGAATTCAATTGATTCGACTTGATTGGGAAAGGCACACACCTGTCCATATATGGTCCCACAGTTGACAGTGCATATCAGAGCAAACACCAAGCCATGAGGTTGCAGGAATTGTCCGTAGAGCTCCAAGACAGGATTGTGTTGAGGCACAGATCTGGGGGAGGGTTTCAAAACATTTCTACAGCATTGAAGGTCCCCAAGAACACTGTGGCCTCCATCATTCTTAAATGGAAGAAGTTTGGAACCTTCAAGACTCTTCCTAGAGCTGCCCGCCTGGCCAAAATGAGCAATCATGGAAGAAGTCCTTTGGTCAGGGAGGTGACAAAGAACCCGATAGTCACTCTAACAGTGCTCCAGAGTTCAGAGAACCTTCCAGAAGGACAACCATCTCTGCAGCACTCCACCTATCAGGCCTTTATGGTAGATTGGCCAGACACAAGCCCGCTTGGAATTTGACAGCCTGCTTAGAGTTGGCCAAAAGGCACCTAAAAAAAACTCTCTAACCATGAGAAACAAGATTATCTGGCCTGAATGCCAAGTGTTATGCTTGGAGGGAACCTGGCACCATCTCTACGGTGAAGCATGGCAGTGGCAGCATCATGCTGTGGGGATGTTCTTCAGCAGCAAGGACTGGGAGACTGGTCAGAACTGGGGAAAGATGAACAGAGCAAAAACAAAGAGATCCTTGATGTTAACATGCTCCATTGCACTCAGAACCTCAGACTGGGGTGAATGTGCACCTTCCAACAGGACAACGACCCTAAGCACACAGTCAAGACAGCACTGGCTTCAGGACAAGTCTCTGAATGTCCTTGAGTGGCCCAGCCAGAGCCCGGACTTGAACCCGATCGAACAAGAATAAGAATAAGAATAAACCTGTAATGAAGCAAAATGGGGAAAAAAGTCAATGGGTCTGAATACTTTCAGAATGCACTGAATGCAAAGTGATCAGAAATACAGTGTAGACATTGTGAATGTTGTAAATGACTATTTTAGCTGGAAATAACAGGTTTTTTATGGAAAACCTACATAGGCCCATTATCAGCAACCATCACTCTTCTGTTCCAATGGCACGTTATGTTAGCTAATCCATGTTGATAATTTTAAAAGGCTAATTGATCATTAGAAAATCCTCTTGCAATTATGTTAGCACGGCTGAAAACTGTTGTTCTGATTAAAAAAGCAATTCATTCCGGCCTTCTTTAGACTAGTTGAGTATTGATCTGTAGCAACAGCATTTGTGGGTTCGATTACAGACTTAAAATGGCCAGAAACAAAGACTTTCTTCTGAAACTTGCCAGTCTATTCTCGTTCTGAGAAATTGAAGGCTAGCATCCTGGATTCGCCTCTTCACTGTTGACGTTAAGACTTGTGTTTTGCGTGTACTATTTAATGAAGCTGCCAGTTGAGGCCTTGTGAGGCGTCTGTTTCTCAAACTAGACACTATCATGTACTTGTCCTCAATTATTTTCTCACTCTGCACTGTTTGTTAAGCGCTTGTAAGTAACCGTTTCACGGTAAGGTTGTATTCGGCGCATGTGACAAATAAAATGTGATTTTATTTGAATAGATTTATTATGAACCCCACTAACTGTTGCCCATGTGGCAGCTACTCATCTTGTGGTTGAACTTGTATCAGTGTGCACAGAAAGAGAGGAAGTTCATGCATGTCTCACTGTCTTACAATAGAGTGTATTGTGGACCGAAACACTCATGCACATCCTATCTGAGATTATAATCAGTGACCATCCTTTCCCAGGCATGGAGAGTTCAGTGGTGCTGAGTGGGAGGGCTGCAGTGAGTTGATGCTATCGTGGCTATCGTGGCTTTGACAACGCTCTCTCCTCTTTGTGTTTGTAGTACGTAGCTCTGTCTCCCTCGCTCTCTTGCTCTCGCACACAAACAAACACACACTCTATTGCTCTCTCCAGTCCCCCCTCTCTCTCTACCTCTCTCTCTCTCCTCCTATCTTTCTCTCTACTTTACTTTTTTTTTCTCTCTCTCTCTCTCTCTCTCTCTCTCTCTCTCTCTCTCTCTCTCTCTCTCTCTCTCTCTCTCTCTGACTCCTGTACCTAATGTTCTGTACCACCTGTCAGTGTGTTCGGGTGCAGGGTCCTTGTGGTGATGTGTGGGTGGGCCTGGACAGGGTGCATAATGCCCAATGACTCATTAACTGTTTTCTCCCTTGGATAGTCTGTTCAATAGCAAAACACAAGGCTACAGTCTCATTTCATATTCATCACAGACTCAAAGACGGAACTTGCTATTATCACCATTACATAATTACCTTCAACCTTCACATCATTTTTGCTTGTTTGTGAGTAATATGTCTGTCCAGTTTGTTGTGGTGGTTTTCTTCAATATTTGAATTTTGAAGTCGAGGGGAAACTCCTGTGTGACAGTTGCAGGACTAGATAACGGGGCTGAGGGTCTAGTTGTGGTCTGTTGTTGAGATTATAACCCAGTCACAGGGGGAAATTGCTTAGGTTTGGGGTCTCCCACTCTCTCTAAACAGTAGCAACTAGGGAGAAGAAGTGGCTAGCCTTTTAGTCTTTCTCCACTCCTCTATACTGTACCGACTCTCTCAGACTCTCTCAAATCTCCACTCATCCTTGTTTAATCTATCCTTTCTTTTCTAAACATCTTTACCAATCACAGAGTAGGAGTTTTAAACCTCTCTTCATCCTATCATCCTTCTTCTGGATCCCTCCCCCCATCTCTGGTCACCTGTGAGCTGCCCCCCACTTTCCCTCATTTCCTGAATATCAGTATATTGGGGAAGGCCTAAGGGCTTCCTCTAAAGGAGGTTGTTTCCTTAGACTATGACCTCTGACCTTTGTGACTGCAGCATCCCAGCTGTGGGAGTAGTAGCATGGTTGGATTGTTTTGATGCAGAACAGCTCAAGACAGATACACAGATGAACACAAACACAAACACACACACACACATTTCAATGATCATAAAGAGTTTGATTGTGTAATATCTTAAGTTAATGGCTCTTCATTGGAAGCCCTACTCCTACAGTAGTAGTGCTGGGTTTTAACTGCACCAGGCCTGTGGCAAATATTCCCACGTGAGTATTATTTATGTGTTATCATATAATGGCTTAAACGCCAAAACCTGCAGGGTATTTCTTTCCATGGAATGTACATTTGATTAAAGGCAATATGTGGAATGATATAAGGGATCATAATCTGACCAGCGTAACACCAGCGCATGATCATTCAACACAGACTCAGACGGCTCATGTTTCGTCCCCACACACTGGAATCAAATGGTGCAAAGCCAGGAGCATATAGGCTTTCAACACTCTCATTTTACCCTGTATTTTCCTAGCACCATAGCTGTGAAATGTCTTCCAGTTTTATATACATTGAGTGGACACATGCCAAATTGGGAGGACCATTCTAGATCTAGAGCGAGGGGCCTTGTCAAAATCCGTAAGTCTGACATGTTTCAGAAAATTGCCCGCAACGTGGTGAAGTGGTGTGGAATGGTGGGTTGGACTGTCGGATTGTTGCCTTTAATACTGAGATCACTACTACAGCCTCTCGCTCATTCCATTTGAGAGAGAGAGTGAGAGTGGGAGAATGTATGGGTTAAGCAACTCGCCCAGTAAGAGAGAGATCCTCCGAAAGCACTTCCATGTCCATACTATTATCCATTTTTCACGTCCAATTGCTCTGTTACGGTAATCGTCAGAGGCCCACCATGGGCCGATTACTCACAGCTGACTTCAGAGGGGCCTGTGGAACACTCCCGCCGTTCTCCTGCTGGCTCTATATGCACTATTAACCCATTCCTGCTTATTAATTCCCTCCCAGTCATTCCGGAGCGGCCACTGCATGATATCCGTCATCATTCCATGCCTATTAGCAGAACGACCAACAGTTATTCTGTGTGCACTACCGTAGTCCTGTTTTCTGCTCCGCTCCTGAAGGAAATGTAATCGCTTGAGTGCTGTGCACAGAGACAAGAACAATTTATGTTCCGCTTTTATGAGGTAATCTTGGAGTTGTTAGATGTTTTTCATATCAGCAGTTGTCCAAGTTCATTTCTGCATGTCTTTAGTGGCTAAATGCTCCTAGGAAGGTTATTGTGAAGGTGTCTGTAAAATTCTATTGTTTTTAAATCTCATTTGTTGGTAACAGCTCATAGGCCACATGATTTGTTTCAACATTGTAAAGGCCATTTGCAAGGTTATTGAGAAGGTAACACTTCATTTTAATGGGGTCCTTGTTACAGTGTCATTACAAATGATAAGCATACCCATAACATGATGCAGCCACCCCCATGTTTGTAAATATGAAGAGTGGTACTAAGTGATGTGTTTGTGTTGGATTTTCCCCAAACATAATACTTTGTATTCAGGACATAAAGTTCCTATCTTTGACACATTTTTTGCAGTTTTACTTTATTTTTTTTTGTTGCTAACAGGATGCATCTTTTAGAATATTTTTATTGTGTACAAGCTTCCTTATTTTCACTCTGTCATTAGGGTTAGAATTGAGGAGTATCTACAATGTTGTTGATCCATCCTCAGTTCTCTACTATCATAGCCATTAAACTCTGTAACTGTTTTAAAGTCAACATTGGCATCATGTTGAAATCGCTTTATTTTTAAATGGTTATAATGATTATTTTATCTTCATGACGGTCTTCATCCGTAAACGTCAGTTAAATGGTTGTACAGTCATTGTGCCAGTTGTGGAATCCAATTGGCTGCTTGAGAATTAGCTAATTTAGAATGCTGAAGAAAAAGGCAGTTTAAAAAAAATAGCAGTATTTCAATCTTCTCCAATTTGCGACTTGGATAATGGGATAATAGTAGTACACCTTCCCTCCTTGGATGGAGATATGTCTTCAAGCCAAATCCCTTGTCTGTCACCGTGGCATAGGAGCATTTCTACTTGAAGGCAGACTGAACTTAAGTTGAGTTTTGGATAGCTTATAGTAACATAATTAAACTCAAATTATGCTATTCTTGTAGACATTCGTCTGTTGTAAGAAGAGAGTCAGACCGAAATGCAGCGTGTAGGTTACTCATGACTTTAATGAATGAAAACGGTACATGAAATAACTGAAATACGAAAACAACAAACGAAATGTGAAACTAATTACAGCCTATCTGGTGACTACTACACAGAGACAGGTACAAACACCCACAAAATACAAAGCGAACTCAGGCTACCTAAATACGGTTCCCAATCAGAGACAACGACAAGCACCTGACTCTGATTGAGAATCGCCTCAGGCAGCCAAGCCTATACAACACCCCTAATTAGCCGCGATCCCAAATACTACAAACCCCAATACGAAAAACAACATATAAACCCATGTCACACCCTGGCCTACCCAAGCATATAACAAAAACACAAAAATACAATGACCAAGGCGTGACAATTCTGTTCTTTTGAAATATATTTTCATAATTTAATAATGTTTCTTCAGATCAGGCAAAAAATAAATATATATATTATTATTATTTGGCAGTGAAAATGTAGATGCCCCAAGGGCATGGCATTGGCTGCTATTTGTATTTGTTGAGGACCGGCTATTCTAGTGTTAAAGAACAATTCCACCATTTTATAAACAGTTATTATGCTATTAGTATATATATGCACAAATGTTGTTTGTCGTACTGCATGATTCCTCGTTTTTGTCATTTTGAAGCTTCTGTATTTCCCTCGTCTACAGCATTTTATCTCCCATGATGCAATGCTTCGCCTGCAGTTAGCTTAGCTAACTGCCTATCAAGCCCAGTTGAAGCTTAATCTAAATATATTTTTTTTGTCAAAAGCTATGAGTGCATTTGACATTACTTTTGGGTTGTAAATATATTACAATGTTTGCAATAATGTCATGCTGAATATATGTTCATGCCAATGTCACCAATCAACTGCAATACACTCAAAAATAATTTGAATTTGGATGGTAACTAGCTACGCTAACCATAACACAGAGTTACTGTATCTAGTTAGCATGATAGCCGGTTGGACTGCTACTGTTACATCCAAAATAATAGTGTTTGCAACAATAACATTAATTTTAGAGACTGTCTTCAACTACAGTCCAAACAACATGTATCCCTTTTAGAAGAACACACCATTTATTATGAAATTTGCAGACAAATCATTTAGGAATCCTAGTCTCTCAGCCTGTATCTTTGGTGCTAACAGTAGCAATGCTAGCTAGCTAAGTAGCTAAACCTGCTGCATCTGAAATAAAGTGTTTTAAAAAATGAAAACAGACAAATACTGCCTCAGTGACGGTCCAAGCACCCATCCAGCAACATTGGAAGGCAATTGGAACTAATAAAATGTATGACATTTACAAGAAATTCAACACAAAAAAATATAGGCTATCGTGCCCCTTTTAAAGGACATATTGACAGCTGGAGCTGCAACTTCGGTCGATAATGGTCGGAGTGGTTTTGCCAAATGCAATCTGGGAGTTTGAGCCTTGAACAACAGAAAATGATTGGAGTAAGCTGTGATAAGGTGCGTCTCGGTGAGAGGTGTAGGAGTCAGGAGCAGGAGAGCAGGGATTTCAGAGAAGCGTGTTTAATATAGATAAATGTATACATAGTCCACCGATACAAAATTGGCCCAGATGAATATCCAAACTACGCTCTTGAAGGAATGGAAACTCGTATCAATACACGGAGGAACAACCACAGTTCCGACACTACATACACGTACGTAAATGCGAAAACAATAAACAGCATAGAATACCGAACGCAAATATCCACAAACTTAATCCTGTACGAATTAAGGCAGGTAACAGGTGCCCTATATACACACAGCAATAAAAGCAATTGAAACCAGGTGTGAAAAGGAACACAGACAAAACAACCAGAAAAGGAAATAGTGATCGGTAGCGGCTAGTAAACCAGCGACGCCGAGCGCCACCCGAACAGGGAGAGGAGTTACCTTCGGTAGAAGTCGTGACATGAGCTGACGATAACTATCATTCAATAGGTGTTTGAGCGTCTATTTTAAGTATTTACTGATGTTGCGGAAGATGATGATCACTTGTGATTTATCAGGCCTTTGCTAGTGAATGGCTGCAGTTATGAAGCTATTAAATATGAAACTCAAATTGTTCAAGAAAGAAGTTCCTGCAATAAAATGTGTTCTGAAGTTGTTATTTTTTAATGTATTTTCCCCCCGCTTATACTTCCTTGAATTGTGTACTTCTTTTACGATAGCATGTTTTAGGTAATATTTTGCCAACAAGTCATTTATAAAGTATATATAGTGCACACTTTAGATGAGGAGCTGCAAAAGAGTTTATTAATAGCTAAATGGTAATGTTACATGAAGTAAAATTATGGGACCTTTAAAATTTAAAATTTTTGTGGCAGTTGAAGAATTGTTCATTACTTTACTTAAACAAACAGTAAAATATAGTCAAATTTAAATGTAGTAAAATAATTGGTCTGATAATTTTGATACTCCACTACCCTGTGTCAAATCGGAGGGCCTGTTGTCCGGACCTCTGGCAGTCTCTATGGGGTACCACATGGTTCAATTCTCGGGCCGACTCTTTTCTCTGTATATATCAAAGATGTCGTTCTTGCTGCGGGTGATTCCCTGATCCGCCCCTACGCAGACGACACCATTCTGTATACATCTTGCCCTTCTTTGCACACTTTGTTAACTAACCTCCAAACAAGCTTCAATGCCATACAACACTCCTTCCGTGGCCTCCAACAGCTCTTAAACGCTAGTAAAACCAAATGCATGCTTTTCAACCGTTCGCTGAACGCACCTGCCTGCTCGACAAGCATCACTACTGTGGACGGTTCTGACCTAGAATACGTGGACAACTACATTTACATTTACATTTAAGAAATACCTAGGTGTCTGGCTAGACTGTAAACTCTTCTTTCAGACTCATATCAAACATCTCCATTCCAAAATCAAATCTAGAATCAGATTTCTATTTTGCAACAAAGCCTCCTTCACTCACGCCACCAAAAACTGACTATCCTACTAAAACTGACTATCCTACCGATCCTCGACTTCAGAGATGCTATCTACAAAATAGCTTCCAATACTCTACTCAGCAAATTGGATGTAGTCTATCACAGTGCCTTATGTTTTGTTACCAAAGCGCCTTATACTACCCACCACTGCGACCTGTATGCCCTAGTCGGCTGGCCTTCACTACATATTAGTCACCAGACCCACTGGCTCCAGGTCATTTATACGTCTATGCTAGGTAAAGCTCCCGCCTTATCTCAGCTCACTGGTCACCATAGCAGCACCCACCCATAGAACGCGCTCCAGCAGATATATCTCACTGGTCATCCCCAAACCAACACCTCATTTGGCCGCCTTTCCTTCCAGTTCTCTGTTGCCAGTGACAGGAACGAATTGCAAAAATTGCTGAAGCTAGAGACTTACATTTCCCTCACTATCTTTAAACATCAGCTATCTGAGCAGCTAACCGATCGCTATAGCTGTACATAGTCCATCTGTAAATAGCCCACCTAATCTACCTACCTCATCCCCCATATTGTTTTTATTTACTTTGCTGCTCTTTTACACACCAGTATCACTACTTACACACCATCTGCTCATCATCGTCTGCTCATCTATAACTCCAGTGCATCTGCTAAATTGTATTTACTTTGCTACTATAGCCTATGTATTGCCTTACCTCCTCATGCCATTTGCACACACTGTATATAGACTTTCTTTTTTTCTATTGTGTTATTGACTGTCCGCTTGTTTATTCCATGTGTAACACTGTGTTGTTGTTTCTGTCGCACTGCTTTGCTTTATCTTGGCCATGTCGCCGTTGTAAATGAGAACTTGTTCTCAACTAGCTTACCTGGATAATGAAAAAAAAAGAAGAAAAAAAATATCAACCTTAATACTTTGGATTGTGGGGCAGTTAGATCGCACATTTCATCAGAAGTTACTACACTAGGATTACTACACTTTTATAAACTATCTTACTAGAATACGACAGTATAGAATACTACAGTATAGATTTCCACAATATATGCCAACAATATATGCAAAGACAATGAGACACAGTTGAAGTTTTAAATGAATAAAATCATTTTGGACGACAGCAGGATGTTCATGAAGTCCTCTCTGGGCTGGTGGGAGATCAGTGGGATGAGGGGCCCACTGGCCGGAAAGGGTGAACCCCTTCACTCGGAGCACCTCGGGGGCGACACACAAGTTAACTTAGCACAGCATTCATAAGGCCCCATAGAATCCATTAGATTGTTTGCCTGTGTTCTTGGAGACCTTCAATGCTGCAGAAATGTTTGTAACCCATCCCCAGATCTGTGCTTCGACACAATCCTGTCTCAGAGCTCTACGGACAATTCCTTCTGGTTTTTGCTCTGACATGTAAAGTAATCCTTCTCACCCCCCCCTTAAAATATTTAGATGCACTATTGTAAAGTGGCTGCTCCACTGGATGTCATAAGGTGAATGCACCAATTTGTAAGTCGCTCTGGATAAGAGCGTCTGCTAAATGACTTAAATGTAAACGTAAATGTCAACTGTGGGACCTTATATTAACAGGTGTATGCCATTCCAAATCATGTCTAATTAATTTAAATTACCACAGGTCGAAACAAGTCAAGTTTTAGAAACATCTAAAGGATGATCAACGGAAACAGGATGCACCTGAGCTCAATTTCGAGTCTCATAGCAAAAGGTCTGAATGCTTACGTAAATATATATATATATTTTTTACTATATTTTTTCATAAATTTGCAAAAATGTCTAAAAACCTGTTATTGCTTTGTCATTATGAGGTATGTCTGTAGGTTGAATCCATTTTAGAATAAGGCTCTGATGTAACACAATGTGGGAAAATTCAAGGGGTCTGAATACTTTCCTGAAGCACAGTACATATTAAAATAAATTACAAATATCGTTTATTTATTTATTGTCATGTCATGATTGAACAGTCCCCAACCATATATCCTAGACACCCACCTGAGTGACCCACACACGAAGAAGATGTGTTTCATAGGAATACTGAAAGTAGCCAATATTCAGCCAAGACAGAAAGATAAACACGGTCAGAGACCCACTAAAGCAGCACCTCCCTTCAAAAGTCTGAGCCTGCCTGGCAGGGTTGGTCCAGCAATAGCCAAAGCCCCTGGATGGGGATGGAGAATAATATACAAGGAATCTCTGAAAGCTGCTAATGAGAACCTTGACGACCTCATACCTAGCCAGTGGGAATTCCGGTGGCGTACACCCGCCTAGGTAGTGCCAGTGCTGGCAACACTAGCTGCAGTAACCCATGGGGAAGGGGTCACACTTGGACAATCTGAGAGGGGGAAAATGATCCTGTCCCTGGATACACAAAATAATCGAATGGTCTGACTTCACAAAGGTGCTTGGGAAAATGGCCACAACGGGGGACCAGCATGTGTGTGTTTCGTGGGAAAGGGGTGTATCCAAGCTCAATCAGCTAGGATTAGACATTGCTTAATCAAATCTCTGCATTGTTGCTCAAACAGCTACAATTGTATACATATTCACACATCAAGTGTCTCTTGAGTTGGGCTTAGGGTTAGAACAACTGTGAAATATCTGAGCTTGTGGTTGTTTGTGAGGGAAGAGTGGGGAAAGTGTGTGTATGGTTCCCACATCTGTTGCTATGGGGAACAGCATAGGATGAATCACAACGGTTTGCTTCCCAAAAAAGTAAGTTTTACAATGTCAGTCCTGGTTATATTTAACAATCCTTCGTAGGAAGTGCCTGCATTATTAAGCATATTATTTGTTGATTGTGGAAAGAAATTAAGATATACAATTTTTTTTCATATACACTACCAGTCAAAAGTTTTAGAACACCTTCTCATTCAAGGGTTTTTCATTATTTTGTACTATTTTCTACAATGTAGAATAATAGTGAAGACATCGAAACTATGAAATAACACATGGAATCATGTAGTATCCAAAAAAAGTGTTTAAGATATCGAAATATATTTTATGGAATTCTCTCAACCAGCTTCACCTGGAATTCTTTTCCAGCAGTCTTGAAGGAGTTCCCACATTTTCTGAGCACTTGTTGGATGCACTTGTTGGAGGTCAAGGGATTATGGAGGAGAGGACATCTGATGCAGCACTCCATCACTCTCCTTCTAGGTAAAATAACATGGTGTCCAGGTCAGGCTAACCAAACAATTTCTTTATTAAAGACTATCAGAAAGAATGTTGGTACTTATTTATTTTGATCCAAAACCATGAATGTGTGAGTCACTCAGCTATATGTAGGTGCCAGCTATATGATTGTGCCATCAAGTCGATAATATATAATGATATTTTGGATATAAGCCACCTCCTTTTGTTTATTAGGCTATAGCAAAACAGCATAACGGTCCGGACGGCCCTTGTTGTGCCTGTTGAGCAGTTGGTGAACTTCTGTTGTCAGAAGAGGATTGGAAATGTCAGGGTGAATCAACGACCTGATGAACCCGCCAGGTATGTTGACTCTACCTATCGTAGGTGGAGTTCCAGAGCTTACAGGTGATACTGGCGTGGATTGTGACTCCATCTCGTTCCTCGCCCTCTTCAACGCGTCATTATCTGTCTCTCCGCCAATGCCGCCGGGCTCTGGACCAATGCCGCCGGGCTCTGGACCAATGCCGCCGGGCTCTGGACCAATGCATCAGCTGTCGCTCGTATCTCTGCCTTCCGATAACGTTTCTCTTTCTGCTGGTCTGCCTTCAATGACTCAATCTCAGTCTTCAACGTTTGAATCTGATCCTTCTGCACCTTCATCAGATGAGCAGAATGGTACCGCCCTGAGCCCCTATTAATTACATTGGCATATGATAGAAATGGTAGATCAATTAAGAATTAAACGTGACTCCAACACACAAATGCTGCGTACACATTTTAAGAATCTAGCAACACTAACCGCTTTCTTAGCAACCATGCATTTTTAGGTGCGGCCCGTGGTCCAGCTCTGTGTCCACTGATCTCCACGGATGGTTGTCGACATGTTTGTATGCTCTGCAAAAACACGTTCTTAGTACGTAATCATTTAAAAAAATATATTTAACCTTTATTTAATTTTCAATTTTATTACACAGTATGCCGAAACATTGACAGGCTATATAAAAAAAATGTAAATGTCACGACTTCTACCGAAGTCGTTGCCTCTCCTTGTTCGGGCGGTGCTTGGCGTTCGACGTCACCGGTCTTCTAGCCATCATTGATCCTTTTTTCATTTTCCATTGGTTTTGTCTTGTCTTCCCACACACCTGTTTTCAATCCCATTCATTACCTGTTGTGTATTTAACCCTCTGTTTCCCCTCATGTCTTTGTCAGAGATTGTTTTATTGTCAGTGTAGTGTGATTGTTGTATAGGTGCGTGTCGGGTTCTCGTACCCATGTTTGTTTGTTTGTTTGTTTGTTTGTTTGTTTGTTTATGTACATTTAGTGTTATGGAGCATACTCTGTGGACTTTATTAAAAGACTCCATTTTACACTCCATTTGACTCTCCTGCGCCTGACTTCCCTGCCACCTATTACACCTATGCATGACAGTAAAGTTTTTGTGATCCTCTCAACTCCGGCTCATTTTCAAGTCTTCTCGTGTTTACGGGCTTAACCCTGGAATGGGTAGCACCATAGAAAGAAGCTGTCTTCGTGAAAACGATGTCCATTTTGTCTGTTTTTTGGTCGCAATGTAATTTCTTTCAGATAGAGGGATGTTAGTCAGGCTATAAAAAGTCTATTGTCCTGCTAATCGGGCTACAAGTGTTTGGAAACCTGTTTTCATAATTCCAGCAGCTGTCCATTCTTTATTGTAACCACAATGTCACAAATCATTTGTATATACCTTTCCAATTACTTTTAGAGTTTGGGATTTACAAAGTGCTTTTTATGTCATTTTTTGTTAAATCCAGTTCAGATTTAAGTATAACTTTTGAGTGACGCCTTTAGTGAGAAGTCTAATGTTTTAACATTTAATAATATCTGCCCTTCGAACTCATATCTCAGGGGGTATTTTTCATGCAGTTATTAGTTACATTGTCTTAGTTTGAACATGCAGATTGACACTAAGAACAGCGGGAATGTTTCCCTAATCAGCACCATTATTAGTGCAATGCCCCTTAATGTGTTGCTCTGTGCTACCCAGTGGGGCGGGATGGGGGTCAACCCCCCCCCCCCCCTATCCTCCTCCTCCCACTCCCCATGGGCTAGGTCAGTCTTCTGTGCGAGGCTCTGCTGCCCATCCAGTGCCCCCTGCCCTCGTTCCTTGAACCTCGCACGCCCACCGCTGTTTCAGTGGATACAGCTGGAGAACTGCAAGACAATCCCATTGTGCGCCACTCGGGAGCCCTGACCAATATGACCAATATATACAATTACTTAAGAATCATATAATGTGATTTTTTTGGATTTTTGTTTTAGATTCCGTCTCTCACAGTTGAAGTGTACCGATGATAAAAATGACAGACCTCTACATGCCTTGTAAGTAGGAAAACCTGCAAAATTGGCAGTGTATCAAATACTTGTTCTCCCCACTGTATATGACCAAAACATATTCAATTTGACTTGGAATGGCAAGCCAGACAAAATTAAACTGGCCTATTTATATAATGAATATTCATTTGGAGGGTAGAAATGTGTAAATATTAAAGCGTTACACCGCTCACCAGGCTGCAGTCATACAAAATCTATACTTAAATTGGAACTGGTTCTCTAGCAGATTAGTAAGAATGTCACACCCCATGTTCAAGAAACTATATTTACAGCTCTGGGAAAAATTATAAGACCACTGCAAAATGATCAGTTTCTCTGGTTTTACTATTTATAGGTATGTGTTTGGGTAAAATTAACAATTTTGTTTTACTCTTTAAAATATTGACAATATTTCTTCAAATTCTAAATACAATTATTGTAATTTATAGCATTTATTTGCAGAAAATGACCTCTGGTCAAAATAACAAAAAAAGATGCAGTGTTGTCAGACCTCGAATAATGCAAAGAAAATAAGTTCATATTCATTTTTAAACAACACAATACTAATGTTTAAACTTAGGAAGAGTTCAGATCTAAATATTTGGTGGATTAACCATGATTTTCAATCACAGCTTTCATGTATCTAGGCATGCTCTCCACCAGTCTTTCACATTGATTTTGGGTGATTATATGTCACTCTTTATGCAAAAATTCAAGCAGCTCGGCTTTGTTTGATGGCTTGTGACCATCAATCTTCCTCTTGATCACATTCCAGAGTTTTTCAAAGTGGTTCAGGTCTGGAGATTGGGCTGGCCATCACAGGGTTCAGCCTTGATGACGTTCCCCCAGATCATCACCGGTGATTGTGGAGGCTAGGACATCTGATGCAACACTCCATCACTCTCCTTCTTGGTTAAATAGCCCTTAGATAGCCTGGAGGTGTGTTGGGACAATGTCCTGTTGAAAAACAAATGATAGTCCCAATAAGCGCAAACCAGATGGGATGATGTATCGCTGCAGAATGCTGTAGTAACCATGCTGGTTAAGTGTGCCTTAAATTCAAAATAAATCTATTCCATGCTTCACGGTGGGAACCACACATGCAGAGGTAATCCTTTCATCTACTCTGCATCTCACAAAGACACGGCGGTTGGAACCAAAAATCATACATTTGGACTCATCAGACCAAAGTACAGATTTCCACCGGTGTAATGTCTGTTGCTTGTGTTTCTTTGCACAATCAAGTCTCTTCTTATTATTTGTGTCCTTTTATAGTGGTTTATTTGCATCAATTTGACCATGAAGGCCTGATTCATGCATTTTTCTCTGAAAAGATGTTGAAATGTGTCTGTTACTTGAACTCTGTGAAGCATTTATTTGTGCTGCAATTTCTGTGGCTGGTAACTCTAATGAACGTATCCTCTGCAGCAGAGGTTACTTTGGGTATTCCGTTCCTGTGGCGGTCTTAATGAGAACAAGTTTCATCATAGCCCTTGATGGTTTTTGCAACTGCACTTGAAGAAACTTTCAAATTTCTTGAAATGTTCCTGATTGACTGACCTTCATGTTTTTAAGTTGAGATGGACTGTTATTTTCTTTGCTTATTTGAGATTCTCTTTTGATATTATGGACTAGGTATTTTACCAAATATGGCTGTCTTCTGTGTACCTCCCCTACCTGTACCACCACAACACAACTGATTGGCTCAAATGCATTGAGAAGGATATAAATTCCAATAATTAACTTTTTACAAGGCACACCTGTTAATTGAAATGCATTCCAGGTGACTACCTCATGAAGCTGGTTGAGAGACTGCCAAGAGTGTACAAAGCTGTGATCAAGGAAAAAAGTGTCTACTTTGAAAAATCTCAAATATAACATGTATTTTGTTTTGTTCAACAGTTTTTGTTATTAATACATGATTCCATATGTGTTTTTTCATAGTTTTGATCTCTTCACAATGTTATTCTACAATGTAGAAAATAGTTAAATAAAGAAAAACCCTGGAATGAATAGGTGTGTCCAAACTTTTGACTGTTACTGTATTTACCCGAAAATATATGGGGGATTGGAAATTATCCAGATAATTACATTGATAGAAGGCACAATGTTTCTGCAATATTAATCCCGATATACCACCCCCAGGGTCGATATGACAGTGACAAAAATAGTAAAATATTGTCAGCTCGTGCTTACATGGTGTACGCCTGTCACGTCGTGTATGTAGGTGGCAGAAAAGTCAAGCGCAGGAGAATCAAACTTGGTATAAATTGAGTATTTTAATAACTTAAAACACAAACTCCAAAACCAAAGTCCATAATAAAATAAATGTGGGTAGAAGAACCCCGTCGCACACCAATCCATAAAACATGAACATAACAATAAACAATCTCTGACAAGGACATGAGGGGAAACAGAGGGTTAAATACACAACATATAATGAATGGGATTGGAACCAGGTGTGTATGAAGACCAGACAAAACAAATGGAAAATGAAACATAGATCAATGATGGCTAGAAGACCTGTGACGTCAATCGCCGAGCACCGCCCGAACAAGGAAAGGCATCGACTTTGGCAGAAGTCGTGACAACGTCTTTATGCGATGGCGTTAGTATTATCATGTCCAACATCTCCATGTCACATAAACAATAAAAGGTTTTGAGTGTGTTGTTTTTAGCTTGAGATGTAGGGTCTGCTCTATCAGTGATGGTATTTTGTAATGATAATCTGTGTTTAAAATTGAGCACACATCTATGCAATCTCCATAGACAAACAGTGGCAGTAAAATGGTCCATACTGAAGAGTTCAGTGACTTTCAACATGGCACCGTTATAGGATGCCACCTTTCCAACAAGTCAGTTAGTCAAATTTCTACCCTGCTGGAGCTGCCCTGGTCAACTGAAAGTGCTATTATAAGTGGAATAGTTAAGGAGCAACAACAGCTCAGTCACAAAGTAATATGCCATACAAGTTTACAGAATGGCAGCGTTGAGTGCTGAAGCTTAAAATCACGTAAAAATCATCTGTCCTTGGTTGTAACACTCACTACAATGTTTCAAACTGCCTTTGGAAGCATCGTCAGCACAAGAACTGTTCGTTGAGATCTTCATGAAATGGGTTTCCTTGGCCCAGTAGCCGCACACAAGCCTAAGATCAATGTGCTCAATGCCAAGCATTGGCTGGAGTGGTGTAAAGCTCACACCATTGGACTCTGGAGCAGTGGAAATGCATTCTCTGGATTGAAAAATCATGCTTCACCATCTGGCAATCTGACGGATGAATCTTCGTTTTACACAGAGCCCTGACCTCAACCCCATCAAACACCTTTGGGATTACTTGTAATGCAGACTGACTGGCTGAATGGACGCAAGTCCCAGCAGCAATGTTCCAACATCTACTGGAAAGCCTTCTCAGAAAAGTGGAGGCTGTTATAGCAGCAAATGGGGGACCAACTCTATACTGTCTATCCTATTAGATAAAGCACAGTCACTTCAAAACTGTGTTTCTTATACTTTACTTTCTTCAAGTCTTGATTTGTGATTTATGAATGTACGACCATCTTAAAACAATTGAGGTCCTAGATGAGCTTCTTTGCCTTCCCGTTCCACTGGTTGCTGTAGATGTCCTGGAGGGCAGACAGCGTGCCTCGATAATACATTGGGTTGATTGCACCACCCTCTGGAGGGCCCTGCAGTTGCAGACAGTGCAATTGCTATACCAGGCAGTGGTACAGCCCGACATAATGCTCTCGATGGTGCATCTTTATACATTTTTGAGGGTCTTAGGGACCAAGCCACATTTGTTCAGACTCCTGAGCTTAATGAGGCACTGCTGAGCCTATTTCACCACGCTGTCGGTGCAGGGGGGGGGGTAGATGGGGGTAGATGGGCAGGAGGGGGGGGGGGTAGATGGGCAGGGACTCTGGTGTCCTAGCTTCATGGGGAAGATGGTACCACCATTGGGGTGCCAGGACAGAAAAAAGCTTTGACTGGGCTGAGCTGGAGCTTCCCTCCCATAGGGGTGGGAGGGCCAAGAGACCAGAGGCGTCAGAACAGAGAAGGTAGAGAGGGGCATTTCCGTAGGCAAATACCATGGTCTTATAGTGGATGCGAGCCTCGACTGGAAGCCAGTAGAGTGTCCTGTGGAGCGGGGTGACATGGGAGTACCTGGGAAGGTTGAACACCAGGCGGGCTGCGGCATTCTGGATAAATTACAGTGGTTTGATGGCACAAGCAGGGAGCCCAGCCAACAGAACGTTTCAGTGGTGCAGTTGGGAGATGACAAGTGCCTGGATTAGGACCTGACCCTCTTCCTGTGTGAGTTAGGTTCATACTCGACTTGTGTTGTAGAACATGAATCTGCAGCAGCGAGTCACTGCTTTGATGTTTGCAGAAAACAACAGGGTGTTGTCCAGGGTAACCCCAAGGTTGTTTGCATTCTGAGAGGGGAGTTGGTAACCATGATGGAGAGTTCATGGAGAGGCCAGGGCTTCCTCAGGAGAAAGTGCAGCTTTTTCTTGTCGAGGTTGAGCTTGACGTGGTGGGCTGACATCCAAGCTGAGATATCTGCCAGCCACGCATACATGCGTGTTGCCACCAGGGTGTCAGAAGGTGTGGAGGAGAAACATAGTTGAGTTTCATCTGCATAGCAATGATTGGAGAGACCATATGAGGGTATGACAGAGCCGAGTGACTTGGTATATAGAGAGAATAGGAGAGGGCCTCGAACTGAGCCCTGGGGGCCACCAGTAGTGAGAGTATATGGTTTAGACACATATCCTGGTTGTAGCGGCCTTTCAAGTAGGATGCAATCCAAGAATGTGCAGATCTTGAGATGCCCGCCCTGAGAGGGAGTAGAGGAATATATGATGTTCCACAGTGTCAAAGGCAGTGGCTAGACCTAGGAGAATTAGAACAGAGGGGAGACAGTCAGCTTTGGCAGTGTGGAGAGCCTCCATGACTGAGGAGAGTAGTCTCAGTTGAGTGACCTGTCTTGACTGTTTAGGGTCAAGAAGATCATTCTGAGGGAGATAGCGAGAAAGTTGGTCTGAGACAGCACACTCAATTGTTTTGCAAAGAAAACAAAATGATACCGGTCTGTAGTTTTTGACATCAGTGGGGTCGAGTGTTGGTTTCTGCAGGAGGGCCACATTCCTTGTGAGTGACAGAGACGCACGTCAGCGGCTCTGTGTTGTTTTCCTTGAAGCGGGTGAAGAAGGTGTTTAGCTTTTCCAGGAGCGAGGCGTCAGTGTCCACAACTTGGCTGGCTTTCCCTTTATAATCCGTGATTGTCTGGAGTCCCTGCCACATACATCTAATTTCTGAGCCATTGAGTTGCGTCTCCACTTGGTCCATGAACTGTTGTTTTGCGTCTTTGCCTTAAGAAGTAAACAACATTTTGAAGATAGTTTTTCATTCTTTTGACCTCCCCACATTATCATTGGTAAAGGAAGTGTAATCTAACATAGGAGTTACCTTTCTAGCTAATAGACTAAGACATTTTTGCTAATGAAGGTTGGCCATGTTGTAACAGCCGTTGGTGGAAGAAGGTGAGGACCAAGGTGCAGCGTGGTACGTGGTCATTTTTATTTTACTGAACACTGAATAACCAAAGGAACAACCGAAACAGCTCCGTCAGGTGCGGAAACACACTAAACAGAAAATAACTACCCACACCACACAGGTGGGAAAAGCCTACCTAAGTATGGTTCTCAACAAGACAACGATAGACAACACCCGGCCAAACACAGATATCCAAAACATAGAAAATGAACATAGAATGCCCACCCTAGTCACACCCTGGCCTACCTAAAATAGAGAATAAAAACCTCTCTATGGCCAGGGCGTGACACATGTCTTAGAAAAAACAAATGTCCAAGTCAAGAAAGCTTACCAGGATCCAGCAGCACTAGGTGCTTTTTTAAAGCCCATTTTAGATACTCCAATGAGTGTAATTGGCTTCAATTAGTGTAATTTGCTCAATAATAGTAGATGAGAAATAAGCTTGAAGATATTCTCCTCTTTTCTTATGTAGATATGCATTCTCATTCCTAATTTATTCTGTTGTTGCTAGCGGTATTCATAATAACATAGAATAATAATGAGTGAGAAAGTTACTAAGTGTTAAAGATCATACCACCAAGATATGCTAATCTCTCAACAGTAACAATAACAGGGGAGGTTAGCATGTCAATTCTTGTTCAGCCTCATAGTAGCATGAGTCTGGAAAGCTGAACACTTATGAATAGTAATCCATAAGATTGTATGAGTTTTTCCAACTTGAGACCCTAAAGGGGATGAATGACCTGTCGAACTACAGCAACTGTTTACTTGTTCATTTGGGTGTACAGAGAAGACAACTGCAATTGGACAATAGAACAAATCGGGCTGAGTTTGCTTTATGCGTGGTGCATCATCAAGTAAGCACATGTAATTAAACAAATATTTGCACAACATCCGCTGTATGTCATCACTATGTTGATAGGTTCATTTTAGTCAATCATTTAGAATGAAAAGGTCTAGGTAGCCTACCCAGCCAGTGCATTTGCGGCACACAATGTATGTCAGTGACGGACGGCTGGCTTGTGTCTCTGAGCCTTTGAGTTGTCTGTTGTCATCCGCAATACCTTCTTGCGGTACTACATACTTTATCTTCTCTACATCCTACAGCAGGAGAAGTGGAGAGAAGAGAGAGAGGGGGGGAAAGAGGGAGGGGTGTTAAAATGTATAGACGGTGCCTTGATGCCTGTGCTGTAGGGTAAGTTGGCAGGCATCGGCACAGACACCTACATGGGCTTCTTGATGTTAAGTTAAACCACCTCTGCCACCACGTCTTTCAGTAAATGAGAAACACCTTGTTTCCATAAACCATTCCACAGACATTCCCTTCATAAACCAGACTATACAGTCGTTAGACTCTCCCCCTCTCTCTCTATTTCACTAAGTTGTTGTGTCTTTACTACCATTAAACTAAAGACTTCGTTTTTATCAAATATTCTTTGTAATTAGTTACTTGATTAAACTGAATAATCATGTAACTGTAATTAACTAGGAAGTTTGGGCACCAAGGAAAGTATTCAGATTACAAAGTTATAATTTCCCAATATAACCTTTCAGATATTTTCATATCTGATCAATAGTCTTTTCGGCGAAAGCATGAGAAGCTATTATCTGATAGCATGTAACACCCCAAAAGACCCGCAGGGGACGTAAACAAAATAATTAGCATAGTCGGCGCTACACAAAACGCACAAATAAAATATAAAACATTCATTACCTTTGAACATCTTCTTTGTTGGCACTCCTAGATGTCCCATAAACACTATTGGGTCTTTTTTTCGATTAAACCGGTCCATATATAGCCTAGATATCGATCTATGAAGACTGTGTGATCAACAAAAAAAAAAGTGTTTTTTAACGTAACGTCATTTTTTTTAAATAAAAAAAGTTGACGATAAACTTTCACAAAACACTTCGAAATACTTTTGTAATGCAACTTTAGGTATTAGTAAACGTTAATAAGCGATCAAATTGATCACGAGGCGATGTATATTCTATAACTGTACGTCTGGAAATAATGTCCGGGTAAATCTCAACCAAAATATCCGGTCGGAGACCGGAAGAACTGCTCTGCCTTGTGTCTGTTTGACCAAGAAACAAATAGTAGGCAAATGACAAGACTGTTGACATCGTGTGGAAGCTGTAGGTATTGCAACCTCGGCCCCATTTAATGTGGTTCATGTTTTACAATTGGTTGAAGTGGCGCATGGATATATTTTCCCATTTTCAGTGATCAGATTTTCCTGCACTTTTCGATGAAACGCACGTTCTGTTATAGTCACAGTCGTGATGTAACCAGTTTTATAAACGTCTGAGTGTTTTCTATCCACACATACTAATCATATGCATATACTATATTCCTGGCATGAGTAGCAGGGTGCTGAAATGTTGCGCGATTTTTAACACAATGTTCAAAAAAGTAGGGGGTAGGAGTAACAGGTTAAACATTAGGTGCTCATATATAGTAATCTCATTTTCTTTCACCAAAGATCGCAGTTCTCCAAGCTTGCTGAAACTCTTCCCGAAAGGCAAGTTTTCATTTTGAGCCCTGACTCTTACAGAAAGACTGTTGTTAGAGTCCCGACTGTGGTAAACAGTAGGCTACAGATTCTTAATTCCTATCCCCATTCAGAATACATGTATAACTGGAAACAATTCCAAAATATTGAAGCCCATTTGATTACTCTGCTAGCAGTTGTTGCATAAGAAAATGTTATCTGTGGGGTTCCCATAGTGTAATCCAGTAAAAATACTTCCTGTAGTGCCTCTTTCAGCTCTTATGCTGCCTGTCACCGACTCATTTATGATGCATTTCTATCACTTTATTTAGGCTATTCAATGTCTTATAGGCCTATCATGCAAACATTTCATGCAAACAAAGACCTCTAACTCATTGCATTTGTACAAATACAAAACAATATATATAAATCATTCACTCCTGTGTCATCACTCTAATTTCCATTTGGACAATACATGTATCCATCGCAGTGATATTCTATACCATCAAAGTACAGTTCTAGGTCATTGTATGTACATATTGTATACAGCTCCAAAATCTTTGGAATCGTCTATGTACCGCAGGTCATTTGAACTTCATCCACAATGATTCCCAAAGATTTTGGAGCTGTATAGGACATAGGCCAACACATCTTTCCCTGTCTTCCCTATCCAGCTCTCCAGTTTTCTTAAGACAAGGTCTCATGTCTTCCTCCACAACCGCCGCTCTGAGACCCATGGCTGTTGCCTCGTGGCTGTTGCCTTTGTTCACCACAGCCTTTAGCAGAGACACAACTGTCCGAATTGGAGGATGTTTTCCCTGCTTCTTGAAGACTAGAACTAGCTAGCTAGCTGGTAAAGGAAGCTTTTCCCCAAAGTCCCTTGGCAAGACCGTTAATACATCCTTCCCTCACACAAAGGCTTGAAATGCTTCAAAATTATCCTATTTAAATGAAATCCCTGAATTGGTCATTACTACGTGGCAGTGTTGTTTTTCTATAGGTCTTTTCAGAAAGCTCGATCACTGAGTTTTCCCCCACACAGTTTTAGGTAGCCCTAACTTTAATTTGACTTGTTTACCTCTCTAGTGTGGCTTCGATGAGGAAGCATGGGGGGTGTTGCGCATGCAAATAGTGTGCATATGAGAACCAATCAAAAGTCTCTCAAAGACGCTAAAAATGTAAAAGCTAAAGATGGCACAACCAGTTACGGGTTGTAAAGGGCACTTACTTTTTCAAACAGGTGTATTGGGTTCTGCATAACTTAAATAAGTATCACATGTTTGTGGTATTTGTTCACTCAGGTCCCCTTGATCTAATATTAGGTTGTGGTTGAAGATCTGATAACAATCAGTGTAAAAAATATGCAAAAATATGCAAAAACGGAGAAAATCAGAAAGGGGGCAAATACTTTTTCATGGCACTGTAAGCATATTATAATTGCTAATAGGTAACTATATATGCATGTAACATGCTCCGTAGTACACAATAATTACAAGTAAGTGCTCCTCAAGATACACTTCATTTTAACTAGCTAAATCCTGTGTAACACCTTGTAATTACATTGTACTTAGGTACTGTAGATATTGCATGTACTCTGTAGTGTACTACTGTGCTTATCCTCCCACTTGGATGGCAAAGAGGTTCAAGTTGTCCTAATGGTTAACGCACACATTAATGTTAAGTACATGTTTTAATTATAATCTGGTATGACACCCTTCTGCGGTTGAACTACATCTGATCTGTTTCTGTTAAACGCAACCAAATAAATACAGATGGTACAGTTTTTGGGGGCAAGTGCTCACAACAACATTGAGTGGAGATTTTGAACAGAGCATTCACGGGTAGGTAATTAGAGCCTATTGAGCCTCCGACCTTTATAATCTCGGACACCCAGCACATCTGTCCAGGAGAGATGACACCCTTGTAACAGTTGTTATTGTATCGGATGCAGCTGAGAAAAAAAAACACTAAATATGTGAATTTAGTTGAAACCTGCACATTTGCAGTAACAAGCATGGTAACAAGCATACATTGTTAAACTTCTGTAATTATAGACTGCAATTACCCCCAGTTACATGTTGCTAGAACAGTGTAACTTTGAGTTATTACAATTAACAACAACATTTGTAACAGTGTAATTGCACATGTAATTACACTCTACCCCTTTCTCTTTTCCCTATAATAAGCACCGCTAAAATGAAGTGTTACCGACTATGTATAGATGGGGATTGTCCCTGAGTGCTTTATGTTCCACTGCCGTAAATCCTAATGGTGCGCTAGCTCCTGGAAGCAAGACTCAGATATTCCTTACAGTGTTCTTGGCCACTAGCTAGCCTCTGGAATCCCACCATGAGAGAGCTGTGGTTTGGAGCATCTATAGACAAGTGAGGGAATACGGGAGCCTCACTGGGGTTTAGCTCACAGGGCTACACCTCACCCACGGTCTCCGGTTTCTCTGTGACCACATGAAAGACGAGGATTAGCCTTGAGTGTGGTCTTTTTGATGAAGCCTCCAACAGACATTTGGACAGGCATAGTGGAGCAGTTCAATTAATTAATCAAGATGTATTTATTTAGCCATTTTTATTCTTTTTTAAGAAATGCATTGGACATAAAGTGCTGAAAGGAAAATTCCACCCAAAATTATGTTTTTGTATTTGTTTCATTAGTTCATTGCTGATATAGTCCCACTTTTTTCACATTTCAGCAATTAAGTTTTCAAGCTATTTAACTTTCAAAATACAGAAATACAGCCGGTATGACGCATTTTGCATCATGATGCAAAATGCGTCATACCACCAGTATTTCTGTGTTTTTAAAGTTTTGTGACTATATCAACAATGGACTAATGAAACAAATACCAAAAGATTGCATTTGGTGGAGTTTTCCTTTAAAATTAACCTGGGCCTAAACCTCTTTAAGCACAAATCACATAAGAAAACATTCCAGACTACCTATGCAGTTAGGAGGTTTGAAAGGAATGGCAGATCTGAACACTCTCAATCACAGTCACACAAACAATGTGAGACAATGTCCAATATCCAATTTCCAGAAACCAATACCTTTGGAATGTACAAAAAAAAGGTGCCAACTAAAACCTAAAGGGGTTCTTTGAATAATCCTTTCTGGTTCCTGGTAGAACCCTTTTGGTTCTACATGGAAACTAAAAGGGATTTACCTGGAACCAAAAAATGGTTATTCTATGGACAGCCGGCGAACCCTTTTGGAACCCTTTTTTGTAAGAGTGGAGGGTCTACCATTGTCTCTGCACTCCCAAAACCCACTCCTCCCTTCTCATCTTATTCAATCCTAACCCTGACGATTTGGCATTCACACCAATTTACCATTAACAACTCCTGCTAATAACTCCAGCTTTTGTTGCATGAGCTATCCACTGTTCCACAGCGGAAGTCATAGCCTAGTGCTCCACTCTATACTGTGAGCTCCCTTTGATTTCCAGTTGCATATGTCAACCTGCAATTATAGGAGCTGGTCTGGAAACTGTCAAGCTTGACTGCGGCGGTATTGGAATTATTGCAATTACACCCGTGTAATTGACCCGCCATCGGTGAAGATGTTAAACGGTGTGTCTGCTGTGTAAGTCCATGTCAGGATCTCACTCCACTTTCCCTCTCAGTGTGACACACTACAGATGTAGGATCTTCATTTGATCACTCTTTTGATGATGAGAATTATCATCAAATCAAATTGTATTGGTCACATACACATATTTATCAGATGTTATTGCAGGTGTAGTGAAATGCTAGTGTTCCTAGCTACAACAGCGCAGTAGCATCTAAGAAGTCACAACAATACACACAAATCTAAAAGTAAAAAGATGGAATTAAGAAATACATAAAAATTAGCACAAGCGATGTGAGAGTGACATTGACTAAAATACATTATACAACGGGTGGGTCTAATCCTGAATGCTGATTGGTTAAAACCACATTATAGCCGTGTCTATTTCACAAGTTACCACCGGCTAAATTTATGCCATGGAAATGCCTATTTACTCTGTTCCATATCACTGCGCAATCCACTGTCTCCAACCCTGCCAGGAAATGTATAAACTTGATCTCCACTATAAAAATAATCTAGACATTATCTCCTATTTCTTTTAGACTAGCATTTGGTTTTCACCAGCAGAGATTAGTATAAAACCTGCTGTCTTTCTCTTCGACCTTTTCAATATTGTTTCAATATTAAATTGCGATCTCCACTGTCCCATATAGGGTGAATGTGTCCGAACGACACTGACAGCAAATTGAGCTAGTTGTCATAGCAACATACAACATTTTTTTCAGTTGACTGGCTAAATCAATACAAACTGGGCTGTGTGTTGCTTTACGGGCTGGTTAGCAGAGAAGAAAAAAGTTGTTGACTTCAACACTCTCACCAAGGAAGCGTTTAACATCCTTCTAGAAGCCAGGGAGATTATGCCAGTGAGTGGGAATCGGTGTGAAGGTTCGCTCCATAGCTACTGGCATCCGTCACTGACAGACAGAAAACGCTGGAGGAACATCCTGGCTGAAAACAAAGAGAACACTGCATTACCATCAACACCCAAAAGGAAGAAGTAAGGCAGCGGAAGTAGTAGCGCAGATTTATTCAAATCAGTTCAAATGAATGCAATGGAATGCCACACAAAGTCGTGCATCATACGTTCATTGTTATGGATGTATCCAAATACATTTGAACTAGAAAACAGCTTAAACAAAGGCAAATGCAGCTACTTTCAAATCAAATTGGGGTGCTAGGTAGCCTAGTGGTTAGAGTTGCAAGATCAAATCCCTGAGCTGACAAGGTAAAAAGTATTGCATAGTTAAATAAAGGTGAAATCAAACTTTATTTGCCACATGCGCCAAAAACAACAAGTGTAGACAATGAAATGCTGACTTACAAGCCCTTAACCAACAGTGTAGACTTTACAATGAAATGCTGACTTACAAGCCCTTAACCAACAGTGTAGACTTTACAATGAAATGCTGACTTACAAGCCCTTAACCATCAATGTAGACTTTACAATGAAATGCTGACTTACAAGCCCTTAACCAACAGTGTAGACTTTACAATGAAATGCTGACTTACAAGCCCTTATCCAACAGTGTGGATTTTACAATGAAATGCTGACTTACAAGCCCTTAACCAACAGTGTAGACTTTACAATGAAATGCTGACTTACAAGCCCTTAACCAACAGTGTAGACTTTACAATGAAATGCTTACTTACAAGCCCTTAACCAACAGTGTAGACTTTACAATGAAATGCTTACTTACAAGCCCTTAACCAACAGTGTAGACTTTACAATGAAATGCTGACTTACAAGCCCTTAACCAACAGTGTAGACTTTACAATGAAATGCTTACTTACAAGCCCTTAACCAACAGTGTAGACTTTACAATTAAATGCTGACTTACAAGCCCTTAACCAACAGTGTAGACTTTACAATGAAATGCTGACTTACAAGCCCTTAACCAACAGTGTAGACTTTACAATGAAATGCTTACTTACAAGCCCTTAACCAACAGTGTAGACTTTACAATGAAATGCTTACTTACAAGCCCTTAACCAACAGTGCAGTTCAATAAGAAAATATAGCCTAAAATATTAGGCTCGGTAGGCTAAAATAAAAAGTAATATTAAGAAGTAACACAATAAGAATAACAAGGCTATATACAGGGGGCACCAGTACAGAGTCACTGTGAAGGTACAGACTAGTTGAGGTAATCTGTACATGCAGGTTGGGGTGAAGTGACTATGCATAGGTAACAAGCAGTGTACAAAAAGGTGTGTGGGGGGGGAGAGTCAGTCCATGGAAATTGTCCGGTGGTGATTTTCATGAATTGTCCAGCAGTCTAATGGCTTTAGACCTGCTCCACTTCAACCCAGTCTATGTTAATGGGGGCCTGATCGGCCCCCCTTTTCCTGTAGTCCATGTTCAGCTCCTTTGTCTTGCTCACATTGAGGGAGATGTTGTTGTCCTGGCACTACACTGCTAGTTCTCTGACCACCTCCCTATAGGCCGTCTCATCGTTGTTCATGATCAGGCCTACCACTGTTATGTCATCAGCAAACTTCATGATGGTGTTGGAGTCGTGTTTGGCCACGCAGTTGTGGGTGAACAGGGATACAGGAGGGGACTAAGTACACACCCCTGAGGGGCCACAGTGTTAAGGATCAGCAAGCAGACATGTTGTTGTCTACTCATACCACCTGGGGCGGCCCATCAAGATGTCCAGGATGCAGTTGCAGAGTGAGGTGTCTAAGTCCCAGAGTGCTTAGCTTAGTGATGAGCTTTGTCGGCACTATGGTGTTGAACGCTGAGCTGTAGTAAATGAACAGCATTCTCACATATGTGTTCCTTTTATCCAGGTGAGAAAGGGCAGTGTGGAGTGCGATTGAGATTGCGTCATCCTTGGATCTGTTGGGGCGGTATGCAAATTGGAGTGCGTCTAGGGTGTCCAGGAGGTTGCTGTTGATGTGATCATTTAAGAAGGTTACCTTTGCTTCCTTGGGCACAGGAACTATGGTGGTCTGCTTGAAACATGTAGGTATTACAGACTCGGTCAGGGAAAGGTTGAAAATGTCAGTGAAGACACTTGACAGTTGGTCCACGCATGTTTAGGGTACACGTCCTGGTAATCTGGCCCAGGCCCAGCGGCTTTGTGAATGTTGACTTGTTTAAAGCTTTGTTTACATCGGCTACTGAGAGCATTATCACACAGTCATCCAGAACAGCTGGTGCTCTTGTGCATGCTTCTGTGTTGCTTGCATCGAAGCGAGCATAAAAGGCATTTAGCTCGTCTGGTAGGCTCGCATCACTGGGCAACTCACGTCTGGGTGTCCCTTTGTAGTCGGTAATATTTTTCAAGCCCTGCCACATCCGCCGAGCATCAGAGTCGGAGTAGTAGGATTCAATCTCAACCCTGTATTGGCGCTTTACTTGTTTGATGGTTTGTCTGACCGCATTGCAGGATTTCTTATATGCGTCCGAATTAGTCTCCTGCTCCTTGAAAGTGGCAGTTCTATCCTTTAGCTTGATGTGGATATTGCCTGTAATCCATGGCTTCTGGTTGGGATATGTACGTACAGTCACTGTGGGCACGACGTCATCGATGCACTTATTGATGAAGCTGATCACTGAGGTGCTGTATTCCTCAATGCAATTGGATGAATCCCATAACATATTCCAGTAGCCGGCTAGTGACAGTGACTAAAGTTCAGGGCAGGGTACTGAGTGGAGGCCGGCTAGTGAAAGATATTTAACACTATGATGGCCTTGAGATAGAAGCTGTTTTTCAGTCTGTCGGCCCCAGATTGGATGCACCGGTGCTGACCTCACCTTCTGGATGATATCGGGGTGACCAGGCCGTGGCTCGGGTGGGTCCTGGATGATCTTTCTGGCTTTCCTGTGACATCTGGTGTTGTAGGTGTCCTGGAGGGCAGGCAGTGTGCCCCGGGTGCTGCGTTGGGCAGACCGCACCACCCTTGGAGAGCCATGTAGTTGTGGGCAGTACAGTTGCCTACCAGGCGGTGTTACAGCCCGACAGGATACTCTCAATTGTGCATCTGTAAAATTTTGTGAGGGTCTTAGAGGCGCTGTAGGGCCGTCTTCACCACACTGTCTGTGTGGTTGGACAATTTCAGATTGTCAGTGATATGTTGGACTTTGAACTGTGGATAAGGAGGTGCTCCCTCTGTTGTCTCCTGAAGTCCATGATCAGCTCCTTTGTTTTGTTGACATTGAGGGAGAGGTTATTTTCATGGCACCAGTCTGCCAGAGCGGCCACCTCCTCCCTGTAGGCTGTCTCGTCATTGTTGGTAATCAGGCCTACAACCGTTGTTCATCTGTAGACTTGATGATTGAGATGAATGCGTGTGTGACCACGCAGTCATGGGTGAACAGAGAGTACAGGAGTGGGCTGAGCACGCACTCTTGTGGGGCCCCTGTGTTGAGAATCAGCGTAGTTATTTCCTACCTTCACTACTTGGGGATGGACCGTCAGGAAGTCCAGGACCCAGTTGCACAGGGCGGGATTCAAACCCAGGGCCCCAACCTTAATGATGAGCTTGAAGGGTACTATGGTGCTGATGGCTGAGCTCTAGTCAATGAACTGCATTCTTACATACAGTAGGTATTCCTCTTGTCCAGGTGGGATAGGGCAGTGTGCAGTGTGATGGGGAATGCATCATATGTGGATCTATTGGGGCTCTATTCAAATTGAAGTGGGTCTAGGATGTCAAGTAAGTTGGAGGTGGTATGATCCTCAACTAGCTTCATGATGACAGAAGTGAGTGCTACGGGGCGATAGTCATTTAGTTCCTGCCCAGCAGAAAATGCAAACCTGTAGTGTACTTGAGTTTAAAAATGCTTCTAAAGTTTGTAATTTCCACTTAGAAAAATGTATCAACCCTCCAAAAAATGTCATTATTATAATCCACATAATGATTCACATTTACTGTTGCCGCAAGATTATTGTATCTGCTGTAGCAAACTGACTCAAAGTAAGATCCTACATCTGTGTATGAAATGGTACTTGTACAGCAACGAAACATTGTTATATGACTGGTGAACAGACATACTATACTTGACACTGCGGGGCGAGTGGAAAAATATGGAGAAAGTAGTGGGATGACATACTAGCTGGAATCCCCTTTTTTAAACCTCTATATTGCATTTTATAGGTTGATGATGAATCAAATAATACCATTATTATTTATTATATTGGGGTGTTCTTAATAAAACTCAAGCTTGCGGTCCCCCCACTGCCCATTCCAGGCAGACAGAAGGTGAACATTAGCTAAACTTTATCTCAGTGAGTGTGTTATCTGTGGTGGCGAGGTCTATCTGTAGCAGAGTAGAGTGTCTGTTGTCTTTCACTCGTGCTTAGTCTAACCTAGTGTTTTCCCTGAGTCCTCTCAGTCCAGTGTTGCTATCTTGTCTAGGCCAGCCCTCATTACTGCCAGGCAGCACAGAACAACACAGCAGCAGCTGCTCTCACAGTTACATCACCCATTGTTGATTCCTCCCTCGGCCCCTCATTGTGCTCCACTCACCAGAAGTAGATAGAGGGAAGAGAGGAAGAGAGGGAAGGATGGGAAGAGGAGATAGAGGGATAGAGAGAGAATGAGATTTAGGGCGAAAGAGAGAGTGAAGAAGATTTAGTAAGTAAAATAGTGAGGGTGAGTGATGTTGAGATATAGAAAGTGGGGGAGTGAGAAAGAGATTGAAGGAGGGGAGGAGTGGGCCACTCAGCCAGTCACGTGCACCGTCGTCTCATCTGAATTAAGCTGTGCAAAACAGGCCCCAGGGCTTGTTGCTAAGCAGTGAGATAGGCTCAGTGATTTCCACAGAGACAGTGGTGCAAGAGCTTACTGATGGCCTGAACCAGACACCCCATAATGAGCGCTCACACGCATAACCACAGCAACAATGGAGATCCAAATAATGGGGTGCATACACTTTCGCGAGTAATGTGTGATATGTAAAAGAAATGTTATGTGCGATAATTACATAGTTATATTCCATATGTAGTGATATAGATCTTATAAGCTGCTTTATCAAAATGTGTTAGACATAGTACATTCATGTCCAAAAACGTTTATATTCAAAGATGTAATTGGTGTTTTTATTCTTATATTTTTAGGTTTGGTTTATGATATTCAGACAAAGTGCTTCTCCAGTTCGTTCCTCTTTGTTCACCTCTCTGGCCAAAGGGCCACATTTTGTGCCATGTCTGTAAACTTGGTTGCTGTGGCAGCGAGGGTTTTGTTTGTTTCCTGAGAGCTCTTGAGATGTAGCTTGTAGGAGGGCCTTTTATCTAGGTCCTGTTTGGGGCTGGCTGAGGAAGCTGGTTGACCTTTCATTTTAGAAGTTGGGAGAAGCCAAACAAACCAAGTCTGTAGGTCTGTCAATAAACACAGAGGAAATTAAATGAGGACCCTGTAGGCCGGGCCAAACGCTATTCATTTTAGAGTGTGTATGAGCAAGCAGCCCACTGGATCGATGCTTCAACAGGCCATGCAAATAATGACAAAAGTCTATCTATTCCCCAACTTAATCCACTACTTAAAGGTTGTTTGTAGATGTAGGATGAGGTATGTTTTTATTAAACCGTTGAATGTAAAGGTTAAGTGAAACATATGAATAAACACGTACCGTATCAGCTCTTTTTGGTTTCCTGAAAATGCCTTGTCCTTGTCATTTGTTAATATTTCAATTCACAATGTAAAGGCATGTTAACGTATGGCTATTGTGTATAGTTAAAACCCAGCATTACTGCTGTAGGAGTAGGACCCCCATTGAAGAGCCATTTATGGAACTTATCAAGATATTGCATAATCAAACTCTTTATCATAATAACAACACGTGTGTGTGTGTGTCTTTGTGTCTTTGTGTCTTTGTGTCTTTGTGTGTGTGTGTGTGTGTGTGTGTGTGTGTGTGTGTGTGTGTGTGTGTGTGTGTGTGTGTGTGTGTGTGTGTGTGTGTGTGTGTGTGTGTGTGTGTGTGTGTGTGTGTGTGTGTGTGTGTGTGTGTGTGATGCTGTAACACAGTTAGAGCCTGCAGGCAAAATAAAATGTAATAGTTCTGATTCATGGCTTAAAGCTCATCCCCATACAACAACCTAAATAGTAACTGCTTGTTTCATCCAATCCTTTCTCTATCATTACTGAATAGAGTATAATGCCTGAACATAGTGCATGGGGTAATCGTGACGAGCAGACACAACAACAAACATCTATATGAATACGCTATTCACAACATTAAAGTATCTGTGGATATTTCCAAGGCCTACTTGTTTTCTTTATACTTTTGTCTGTGACAAAAGCTACAGAAATCCTGTGTAATTAAAAAGAAATGAAAACGAAACAGCATATTAAGAAAATAAGGTTGGACTGACATCATTGGCAATGTCCCATCATATCAAGGCAATTAGCTGCTGCCAGAGAAGGAGACTGGCTATTTTTCTTGTTTAACTCGTTAGAGGGGTCCTCAGCACGGTGCTCACTCATATTAGACTTCTCTAATTACTTTAAAACCCAAATTAAAGTGGCCACTATCTGACATTGTTCACTGCCCCCTCATCTAGGAATTTAATTAGGCATTGGTTTTTAATAAAATACCAATTTTGGATGAGAAGCATTGTTAATAAAGCGTGCTTCTCACGTGTCTTAATCTGTAGGGTAGAAGGACCAGCACAGGTTATTCCAAAGTCTTCTACAAGTATCATACGAGTGACATAGTCATAGGAAAGACAAAAGAGGCCTTTAGGTCAGATAACTGGTTGAGCTGATCTAGAACCCGAATAAGGACTCAGTGAATACACAGCACAATATCTTGTGCCATTACCGCCACTGAGAACATATGTGGAAGATCGTTTCCGTCAACTTGAAGATGCAATGTTTTCACTAAGTCGGAAAACCAGGATTTCTTCCTGGCATTTTTGTGTTGGCAATGGTAATCACTAGGGTTGTTGTCAGTACGCTTTGACAATAACAACACCGTGTCGTGTGTGAGTGCCCCCACTGACCCAGAAGACTGGGTGATCTCACTCTCCGAGGCCGACGTGAGTAAGGTCTTTAATCAGGTCAACACTCGCAAGGCCGCAGGGCCGGACAGTATTCCAGGGCACATTCTCAAACCATGCGCGGAACAGCTGGCAGGCATACTCACTTTCATTTTCAACCTCTCCTTGTCCCCGTCTTTAATCCACACGTCTTAAACTGACCACAATCATTCCTGTTCCCAAAAACTCTTAAGGCTTCATGTCACAATGACTACCGCCCTGTAGCACTCACATCTGTAATCATCAAGTGCTGGTTACAGCACACATCAACTCCATCATCCCAGACCCCCTAGACCCACTCCAATTTGCATATAGCCCAACAGATCCATAGACGACTCACTCTCAATTACACTCCACACTCCCCTCTCCCACCTAGATAAGAGGAATATCTGTGTGAGAATGCTGTTCATTGACTACAGCTCAGCGTTCAACACCATTGTCCCCTCAAAGCTTGTCACCAAGCTTAGGACAACTGGACTGGATCCTGGAATTCCTGGCGGGCAGACCCCAGGTGGTGAGGGTAGGTAACATCACCTCCGCCACCCTGTACCTCAAAACGGGGGCCCACAGTGGTGTGTGCTTAGTCTCCTCCTTTACTCCCTGTTAAACCATGGCTGTGTGGCCACGTATGACTCCAACACCGTCATGAAGTTTGCTGACGATGGTGGTAACATGCCTCGTCCCCCTCATGGGGTTGAAAAGGTTTAGCATGAACCCTCAAGTCCTCAAAGAGTTATACAGATGCACCATGGAGAGCATCTTGACTGGCTGCATCACAGCTTGGTATGGCAACAGAACCGTCCTCGATCGCATGGCGCTATAGAGGACGGTGCTGACAGCCTAGTGCATCACTGGGACCGAGCTCCCTGTCAACCATGACCTCTATATCAGGCGGTGTGAAAGGAGGGCCCAGAGAATCGTTAAAGACTCCAGCCACCCAAGTCATAGACTGTTCTCTCTGCTTCCGCAAGGCAAGCAGTACTGGTACATCAAGTCTGACACCAACAGGCTCATGAACAGCTTCTATCCCTAAGCCTTAAGACTGCTAAATATCTAACAAAATTGTTACACTGACTATCTGATATGACCCTTGTATTTTATTTTTATACTGTCTTCATGAACACTCACAGGACTCGACACATTCACGCACACTCACACACACACACAAATGCATGCACACACACAATCATGTACATTGCTCCTACTCTATTTATCATACACTACATTTATTTGATAAGTGCTGTTATTGTGAAGTGGAAAAGTCTTAGAGCAACAACGGCTCAGCCGCAAAGTGGTAGACCACACAAGTTCACAGAACGGGAGCGCCGAGTGCTGAAGCGCATAAAAATAATCTGTCCTCAGTTGCAACACTAACTATCGAGTCGGAAGCTTCATGAAATGGGTTTCCATGGCTGAGCAGCCACACACAAGCCTCAGATCAACATGCGCAATGCCAAGCGTTGGCTGTAGTGGTGTAAAGCTTCCCAACATTGGACTCTGGAACAGTGGAAACGCGTTTTCTGGAGTGATGAATCATGCTTCAACATTTACCAGTCAGACGGACGAATCTGGATTTGGCGGGTGCCAGGAGAATGCTACCTGTGCGAGTGCATACTGCCACCGGTAAAGTTTGGTGGAGGAGGAATAATGGTCTGGAGCTGTTTTTCATGGTCCGGGCTAGGCCCCTTAGCTCCAGTGAAGGGAAGTATTAACCCTACAGCAATGACATTCTAGACAATTCCCTTTTTCCAACTTTGGGGCAGTTCCTTTTCTTTTTCAGCATGACAATGCCCCCGTGCACAAAGTGAAGTCCATACAGAATTGGTTTGTTGAGATCGGTGTGGAAGAACTTGACTGACCTACACAGAGCTCTGACCTCAACACCTTTGGGATGAATTCGAACGCTGACTGCAAGCCAGGCCTAATCACCCAACAGCAGTGCCCAACCTCACTAATGCTCTTGTGGATGAATGGAAGCAAGTCCCCGTAGCAATGTTCCAACAACTAATGGAAAGTCTTCCCAGAAGAGTGGAGGCATTTATTGCAGCAAAGGGGGGACCAACTCCATATTAACGGCCATCATTTTAGGATGAGATGTGGGGCGGCAGGTGGCCTAGTTGTTAGAGCATTGGGCCAGTAACCGAAGGTTACTGGATCGAATCTCCAAGCTGACAAGGTAAACATCTGTCATTCCACCCCTGAACAAGGCAGTCAACCCACTGTTCCCCAGTAGCATTCATTGTAAATATGATTTTTTTCTTAACTGACTTGCCTAGTTAAATACATGTTAAATAAAATGTTTGTCAAGCAGGTGTTCACATACCTTTTGAGCGTGTAGTGTATATCCTTATGCCTAGTCACCTTACCCCTAAACACATCTACCTCTATCACTCCAGTATCCCTGCACATTGTACATATGATATTGGAACTGATCCTGTATACAACTTAAATTATTTGTG
>NC_060178.1:66257419-66259919 GCF_021184085.1 Oncorhynchus gorbuscha
TGTGTGTGTGTGTGTGTGTGTGTGTGTGTGTGTGCGTGTGTGTGTGTGCGTGTGCGTGCGTGTGTGTGTGTGTGTGTGTGTGTGTGTGTGTGTGTGTGTGTGTGTGTGTGCGTGTGTGTGTGTTTATGTTTAAAGAGGACATAGTTTCACAAAACGTATCCTAATTTCCATGGATATGCCCAGAACCATCACTGAACACTGTGTTTCACCCGGTAATTCGACACCCTGTCCATCCCATGATGGTATGCGAGAGTGTCCCACAATCAGCATAATCCCCTCAATGAACTGCACTAACCACATTTAATATGCAAATGAGATTAGCTCAACTTTGGTAAACATTGGCCGACACTGCGACACAGGGAGAAGAGTTGCTTCAGAATGGATGCTCCCTCGAAGACATTGTTTCGATCATATATCTAGAATAATCTAATGGTTTATTATATTATTATAATGATGTTGCTATTACTGGTGCTCAAAGCAATTTACATTGTAGGGGTGTGACACCTAGGTATGTTAACATGTCTCCATAAAAATTTAAAATCTGATGCTACAGTACATTCTGGAACATCTATAGTTCTGCGTGTACATAATGGATAAACACGGGTCTGTCTACAACGGAAGGGGTGACCTTACCAGTTTAACATTGTGGTAAAGTCATCAATTCAAGTTATCATATCAACTAATTTGTATGAAACATGCAATCTTTTCATTTCATGTTTGTGTGTGTGTGTGTGTTCTCTCACTTGTGTGGATGTTCTCTTACTGAGGTGAAACTCTGTCTCTCGTTCTCTCTTCCTCTCCTTCTTTCCCATCTGTGCGCTGACAGTCTCTTGAACTGTTGACAATAAGTTGATGGGCTGAAACCCCCGATAAACATCACTGGTGCCACCTCTGCCCAGCTGGATCTACTTAGTAGCGGAGCGGAGACTGGCCGGAGAACACACACAGACACAGTCCTCCCAGGCCTGACTGTTATTATCCTGTGTGTTTACGTCTGCGTTTATGTGGCCTGGCCAGAGCTCTGTTCATTTCATTGCATTCTCCGGTTGCCTCTGCAGGAATCCCACTCTGCGATAGAGAGAGAATGAGAGAGAAAGAGTATGTCACATAGTACAGCCTGTTCTCATGCTTGACCCCACCTCCCCAGACCTTTGCCATACTGACATCCTGGGTACTTGGTGCAGATGGCTTGAGGATATCTGTGTGTGTGTGTGTCCGTCCATGTGCACAGCCCTTTATTATATGGAGGGAGACTGACCCTCAGTTCACCACCCACAGACAGGCTTCCTTTTTTTGGAATCTCCTTTAGACAGGAAGGGGCTGTCACATGCACACTGCATGCCTACCCACACACACGCACGCGCACGCACGCACACACACACACACACACACACACACACACACACACACACACGCACGCACGCACGCACGCACGCACGCACGCACGCACGCACACACACACACACACACACACACACACACACACACACACACACACACACACACACACACACACACACACACACACACACACACACACACACACACACAGCTCTCTGACTGGCACGGATGCTGGCCAGCAGTAACCTTATCTGTGTGTGTGTTTAAAAGCAAGTGACTATGAGGGGATTAGATGGCAGAGGGGATTACAGAATGGTCTTTACCTCACAGGAACCAACAGGACACAGGGCTAACGTGTCCACTCTGGACAGATGGGAAGGAGAAAGAGAAAGAGAAGAACAGAGATAGGGAAAATGTAAATGTCAACGGACTTTTATTAGCATTTAGTATCAGGACACCCATCCCGACCATGCCCTCATGACACTGCTCACATGACATTCCCTCCAACTTAAAACACTTACTTAACAAAAACTTTTGCTTCGTGTGTGTACCATCTGTATGTAAAGAGATGTATTGAGAGGGAGAACATGAGAAACAGAGAAATGTAAGGGTGGAGAGAGGATTTTCCCCTGGTCTAGGTCTACTGGGCTCTTAATTTATTGATGCTAAGCAAGATAACCACGGCAACCACCCCGGCAACCACTATAGTGACCACCATACCATACCTTCCTCCGTCCACATTTGTCTAAAGATAATTTGTAATTGAATAAGTTTACACACAACCCAACCTACTGTAGACCACAATTACCATTGCAACCATTACACACACACACACACACACACACACACACACACACACACACACACACACACACACACACACACACACACACACACACACACACACACACACACACACACACACACACACACACACACACACACACACACACACACACACACACACAGTAAAAGACAGCTGAGTGGTCCATCTCAAAGAAGGGCTAGAATGTTTTTTTTATTATATCTTGCTATTCATAGTACATTTATGCTGTTAATGCTTCATAATGAGTGTTTTCAAAGTGCTACAGTCAGCTTGGTTAGTGAGTGTACGTGTCGTCTCCCTATCCGAGACACATTTCACACTGGTCTACAGAAT
>NC_060178.1:66264919-66279919 GCF_021184085.1 Oncorhynchus gorbuscha
GTGTGTGTGTGTGTGTGTGTGTGTGTGTGTGTGTGTGTGTGTGTGTGTGTGTGTGTGTGTGTGTGTGTGTGTGTGTGTGTGTGTGTGTGTGTGTGTGTGTGTGTGTGTGTGTGTGTGTGTGTGTGTGTGTGTGTGTGCGTGTGTGCGTGCGTGTGTGTGGGTGTGTGTGCGTGTGCCAGATTGGGGGAAGAGAGAATTACTTATTCCTGGACTAATTTTACATCAAAAAGGAAGATCCGGAGAGGGGAGGAGATAAAAGTGGCTGTTGTGACCTACAGGATTAGCCATGTGTCTCCAGCAGACATGTTAGCTAGCACCCAGGGCACCACACCCCTACACACACACACGTGCACACACGCTCACACAAACATGAAAGCTCGCAACGCAACCTCTCGTGGCCTAGAACAACACTGGCTTGCTGTAACGATATAGAACTATTATTGTAGTCAGAAGTAGAACATCAACACTGGTAGTCGCTGTAGTATCTTTGTAGCATAGAGAGTGTGTGCTCACCTAATCATTATTTTTTTATTAACCTCCTATAGACAGGTGTCTAAATCGTCTATATATATATATATATATATATGAATTGAGGTTCTCAACATTGGAATGTGTTTATACAGGATTATAGCTTAATTATCTGCTATCGTTAGGTTTTTGCAGTATACTTAGGTGTCTCAGACATTGTATATGCAAGCATGTGTGTGTGTGTGTGTGTGTGTGTGTGTGTGTGTGTGTGTGTGTGTGTGTGTGTGTGTGTGTGTGTGTGTGTGTGCGTGCGTGCGTGCGTGCGTGCGTGCGTGCGTGCGTGCGTGCGTGCGTGCGTGCGTGCGTGTGTGTGTGTGTGTGTGTGTGTGTGTGTGTGTGTGTGTGTGTGTGTGTGTGTGTGTGTGCGTGTGTGCATGTGCGTGCGTTTGTGTGTGTGTGCCCGTGTGCGTGCATTTGTGTGTGTGTGTGTGTTTGTGTGTGCGTGTGTTTACAGTTAGGTCAAAGTTGGAGAGGGTGGGGCAGTCTCTTGCCTAGCCTTGAGGTTTCTGAGTGTTCAGTTGAGGGAGACACAGTATCCAGGTCTCACCTTAACCCTCTGTGTCAGCCCTCACCTGGCACAAACACACAAACACACACAGATGCATGCACGCACAGATTCTCACACACGCAAATACACAAATGTACTTGCCCAACAAATATCTAGACAGACATGCAAGCACATACAGTGGCATTATTACAATGCAAATATATACAGAGCCAAAGCCATGCATATGCTTATTCAACTGACTTCATTAGAATGAATCATCATAACCAGGTGACACAATTAATAAGGGTAAATGCAATTATGTCCCTTCCACTAGCTCATGCCATCCCTTCTACCTCCACCCCCACCAACCTCCGTATGTGAATAGGGCTCTGCTTACCAACACATCCTAGTCTGCGTAGCCTCCATCCTCTCCGGGAGTGGAAAGGGTTGAGAGAGGGGTGATTTGGGGAATAATTGCCTGAAGACTGTAGTAAAATAAGCCCTAATGGTCAGTAATCCGGGCCTGGAGAGCCGGAGAGCCCTATCCACTGTGTGCAACACTGAATGCCGGTAAAGGGCTTCTCTGTCACTTACATATGCATAGATCTTTTTCCATTAAGGGCTGAATGACAAATAGACAATACAAAGAAGAGAAAAGGGCGGGGGTAAATTTCCCCCTATGCTGGCAGTAATTTGGCAGGAGACTGAGCCTTATCCTTAAATCTCATTAGTCCATTGTTCTGATGCCGTCCATTCTGAGGCCTGGTTTGGAAATGCTACTCAAACTGACGATGACAGTGTGTACCCGCTCCTGTGTGCCTCTATGGCAGCCAGGGCTCTCCAACTCCACTCCTGCAGAGCTCCTGCGTGGGCAGGCTTTTGTTCCCGCCTAGCGCTAACTCACCTGTTTCAAATAATCATCTAACAATGGTCTTCAGTCTGAACTCTTGTTAGTTGAATCAGGACATGCTACTGCTAGGCTGGAACAAAAGCCTGCAAACCCAGCTAGGGGTTGTTGAGCAATGAAGGAGATTGAAGATGAGGATCTGATGTGTGAGTAGAAAGGAGAGAGTGTGAGGAAGATGCGAGGAATGTCAGAGAGGTGAGGGGAAGAGAGGAGGGGACTGGGAGGAGAGGGTTGGGAGTGGGGGGGTAAGGAAGGGGCACAGGGGTGTAGGCATGGGGGCGGGTTAGCTATCAGGACGGGCAGCAGCCAGCCCCCTATCCCCGTGAGCTTCCAGATGGCACAACGTCAAACCCCTAGTGGATGGAACAAACACACAGTCACACACACACACACACACACACACACACACACACACACACACACACACACACACACACACACACACACACACACACACACACACACACACACACACACACACACACACACACACACACACACACACACACACACACACACACACACACACACACACACACACACACACACACACACACACTGACAGAGGCCCAGTGAGACGAACACGCACTCAAACGTACAGCGTATAATAAATATATTTGGGGGGGGTTCTTTTATTAACAATACAAAACATACACACGCAAACCGACAACATCATATAAACATCAACCGCTGCACACTTTTTCACTTCTTCACGTCCCTGGATGTACTGCTGCCTGTGATGATCTGAAGTCCACATGTGAATTAACATGTGAGGATCCTACATTGTAGTATAGCCCATATTGTGTCTAGGGATATGAGTGCCAGTGGTGCCGTACCAGAGGATATAGAAGGGGTTTTACAACCAGGGCTTTTAGTTATAGCAGTTCAAGGACACTTGGCTGAGCACGGCTCTGTCTGGATAAATGCTCCCTGAATCATGTGAAACGGGATAAGATACTTCCACTGTTGGCCATTAGAGAGCAGCGGTTCTAATGGAGGAGATGTTTCTGCATGATATGAATATGAGTTACACCACTTTTTTTCTATGTCCTCTGTGTATTGCGTAGCATGTATGTGTCTACTGTATGTGTGTACTCTATGTATGTCAGCTGTGATGTATATGGAACGATTTGTTCATAAGCAGTGCACACCACCTTATGACACAAACAAACACACACACACGTACCCCCCCCCCCACACACACACACACACACACACACTGTACATTCACCTAGCATCCCCTCTTTCCCCACCTCCGGCAAACACACATCAACATACACAGACACACACACACACACACGCACACACAAGGAGGTAATAGATACGCTGCAGCCCTGAGCTCAGGAAGGCCCTGATACATCTGTCGGCGAGTTCAGATGCTATCGCTGCTCCGCCTGCATCGAAAGATTTAATGTCCACCCCCGAGGAGGGCTCTGTGGCACAGTCCGCAGGGGAACACAACAAGGCGGGGGGAGGAGGCAAAGCGGGAGGCGGGGGAGATAAGAGGGAGGCGACAGCAATATCAGCCAGGAGGGTTGAGGTAAGGGGAAGGAGGAGGGGGTAGAGGAGGTTAAAAGAAGATGAAGTCTGGAGAAAACCTAACATGGTGGTGGCACAGTAGCCAAGCTCTTGTCCTGGTGTCCCCTCTTCTCACCATTGTTGACTCAACTTGGCACAGTTTAGCAAATCACTGCACCAATTGGTCAAATTGAGTGGGACAGGGATCACCAATTTAATATCACTATGCAGTAACATATGCAACCCTCTCGCCCTGCCCTGGCAACCAAGTGGCACAGCGGGTACTGTATATTGGCTGGGGCAGGAGGGGTGAGTGTGGGAGGGTTGCGGGGGGGTTGGATCTTAGACTCCTCATCATCCCCGTGGGTCAGCCGTTAATCAGAACTCTCCAGAGATTTAGTCCCCCCCCCCACCCACCCCCCTACCCCCCTCTTCCTCGCTCTCTAAAACCCTGATTCTGCTCATGAATAATCTCACCGAAGGCAGCGGAAAATGGGGCAAAGCAACCACATGAGAGAGAGAGAGAGAGAGAGAGAGAGAGAGAGAGAGAGAGAGAGAGAGAGAGAGAGAGAGAGAGAGAGAGAGAGAGAGAGAGAGAGAGAGAGAGAGAGAGAGAGAGAGAGAGAGAGAGAGAGAGACTCTTTTGATGCCTTTTCTTCCTAAATTGGCGGTGGGGTTGTCGAGGATTTCTCCTGGATGTGGGGAGAGACCCAGGGATGTCAGCGAGGCCCTGATTAAATGCTGAAGCCGTCATGCCTGCGAGCCAGGAGATTAATATCGGCGTAACCTGTTACTTAATTCATTATGGGGATACAGGCTAATTTGATTTGATATTATTTTAATAAAGTTCTGTGATATCGAAGATTGTTTCAGGCTATCAAAATAATTTTCCAGTTATTACAGTTAGTCAGGCAGGTCCTTTGATAGCAGCGGTTGGTCGTGCCTGTCCTGAATACATTAGAGCCTCTCTCTCTCCCGTTCCTCTATCTCTTTCTCTCACATATTCACTCTCTCAGTGGCTCAGACCAGCTGAACAATGCATAGTCCAGGCACTAGGCGTCTATGGAAGGGAGAGCGAGAATAGAGCAAGAGAGGAGGGGAGAGAGGGCAGAATACTTTTTTGTATGCGGGTAGACTTACATGTGTCGTCGACTCCGCGTCTCATTTTTTGGGGATAATCTTTGAAGGAACACACAGAGACCATGGCGAAGAGAGGAGAGGAGGACAGAAGCTCTCGCTCTCTCCATTACTAGTTTCATTCTTTCATTATTGAAGCTCTCTCTCTCTCTTTCTGTGTTCAGCTCTATTAGACCCTGTGTATCAGCCGCCACAGGCAAGAAAAAAATCTGCCACGTCTTGTCTTCACGGGGGGCGTGTAAGTCGTCTGTCAGAAGGCAATCACGGAGTCCACAGCACTATATGGTAATTCATCTCTCTCACAACTCTTCGTACAAAACTCAAAAAAAGATCCTCAAAATGGCCTAAACCTATCGATCTTAAACTGGTTTGTCTACTATATACAGATTTTTTATTTTATTTTATTTCACCTTTATTTAACCAGGTAGGCTAGTTGAGAACAGGTTCTCATTTGCAACTGCGACCTGGCCAAGATAAAGCATAGCAGTGTGAACAGACAACACAGAGTTACACATGGAGTAAACAATTAACAAGTCAATAACACAGAGAAAAAAAGGGGAGTCTATACACAATGTGTGCAAAAGGCATGAGGAGGTAGGCGAATAATTACAATATTGCAGATTAACACTGGAGTGATAAATGATCATGTACAGGTAGAGATATTGGTGTGCAAAAGAGCAGAAAAGTAAATAAATAAAAACTGTGGGGATGAGGTAGGTGAAAATGGGTGTGCTATTTACCAATTTGAGAACTACATGAATAAAATGTGTGTTTCTAAAGTAGGGGCGCAACTCTCAATGGGGATGGAGGTGTTCATGCCCCCCCCCCCCTGTAGGATATTACTTTCAGGAATTCTAAGGGTTATTTGAAACAAGTATCTTGCATGGTTTGCTATTGGATTAACTGGTAGGTAAAACGACTACAGTGAAAAGATATCATTATGTTGTGTTTTGGTGATTAAACCAATGTTCTCATTATATTTAACAATACACTTATATTTTGAAGCAATGGTTGTGTGGTGAGAGATGTTTACAATCCAAATGAATGCACAATGACAGGTTTTAAATGAAAGACTGGCTGCATTACAAGTGTGAAAGGTTCAGATTTTTGTACTAAGAGTTGTGAAAATGTACCAAAGTGATAAAAAAAAAACTGTAACATCGCAAGCGTGTATCACACAGTCGGTCATGGTTTCATGTGACCAGGATTTTGCCTTTACTCTACATAAACCTGGTCACGATTATAGAAAAACATGGTTGCCCAAATGTTCTAGCTGCCTTCAGAAATACTGTACACTACATGACAAAAAATATGTGGACACCTGTTCACCTAACATCTCATTCCAAAATCATAGGTATTAATATGGAGTTGGTCCCCCCTTTTGCTGCTATTACAGCCTCTACACTTCTGGGAAGGCTTTCCACGAGATGTTGTTGGAACATTGCTGCAAGGACGTGCTTCCATTCAGCCACAAGAGCAGTAGTGAGATTGGGCACTGATAATGGCCGATTAGGCCTGGCTCGCAGTTGGCGTTCCAATTCATCCCAAAGGTGTTCAATGGGGTTGAGGTCAGGGCTGTGTGCAGGCCAGTCAAGTTCTTCCACACCAATCTCAGCAAACCATTTCAGTATTGACCTCGCTTTGTGCACGGGGGCATTGTCATGCTGAAACAGGAAAGGGCCTTCCCAAACTGTTGCCACAAAGTTGGAAGCACAGAATCGTCTAAAATGTAATTGTAAGCTGTAGCTTTAAGATTTCCCTGGAACTATGGGGCCAAGCACGAATCAGGAAAAACAGCCCCAAACCGTTATTCCTCCTCCACCAAACTTTACAGTTGGCACTATCCATTGGGGCAGGTAGCGTTCTCCTAGCATACGCCCAACCCAGATTTGTCTGTCCGACTGCCAGATGGTGAGGCATGATTCATCACTCCAGAGAATGCGTTTCCACTTCACCAGAAAACAATGGCGGAGAGCTTTACACCACTCCATCCGACGCTGGCATTGCGCACTGTGATCTTAGGCTTGTGTTTCGGCAGCTCAGCCATTGAAATCTATTTCATGAAGCTCCTGACAAACAGTTATTGTGCCGACGTTACTTCCAGAGGCAGTTAGGAACTCGGTAGTGAGTGTTGCAACAGAGGACAGGGGATTTGTATGTGCTACTCGCTTCAACAGTTGGCGGTCCAGTTCTGTGAACTTGTGTGGCCTACCACTTCGAAGCTGAGCCGTTGTTGCTCCAGGATGTTTCCCACTTGAAAAATAACGGCACTTACAGCAGCTTTAGCAGGGCAGAAACTTGACAAACTGACATTTTGGAAAGATAGCATCCTATGACGGTGCCACGTTGATTGTCAATGAGCTCTTCAGTAAGGCCATTCCACTGCCAATGTTTGTCTATGGAGATTGCATGGCTGTGTGCTTGATTTTATACACCTGTCAGCAACAGGTATAGCAGACATAGCCGAATCCACGAATTTGAAGGTGTGTCCACATACTTTTGTATATATAGTGTATATTTATATATTTGGAAATGTGTGTGTGTGTGTGTGTGTGTGTGTGTGTGTGTGTGTGTGTGTGTGTGTGTGTGTGTGTGTGTGTGTGTGTGTGTGTGTGTGTGTGTGTGTGTGTGTGTGTGTGTGTGTGTGTGTGTGTGTGTGTGTGTGTGTGAGTGTGAGGCGCCCTTTCATGGTCCCTACCCTCCCTATTCTGAATGAAACACCCCTTTCCTCCACCAAAAGGAAACCAAACATAGCAGCTAGTGCAATGACCTTGACTCAACATTGTTTTGTTTCGCTTTTTTTCTGTTTTGGTTAAATTATATTTCGGATCACGGGGATAAAAAGAAAGGAAGCGAAGACAGAGGAATAGGGGCACTAATCTGTTGAGTCTGAAATCTCTCATGCACTCTATCTCCCTCCTTTTCTCTCTGCATTCCTCCTTCTCACTGTTTATTTTTCCCCAGATTACCAGCCATGTTGAGCCTCAAGGTCAAAGGTCATCAAATAGAACAATTATTGGGGCCAGAGTTCCTGGGCGTGTCTCAAGTGAATTGCCACACACTCCTTCATTGAGGTTACGTTTTGGGTGACTACATTTGACAACTTTTTGGACAAAAAAATATTTTAGGTGGGGGTTAAGTACCCCCTTCGTTTTTCTCCTTTCTCATTGTTAGAGTTGCATGTATATTTCTGTTATAGGGCCGACCTGGTTGTTCAGTCCAATAAAACAGGCTTTGGGCAACAGAGAATCCAGACAAAGCAAGGATCTAAGAGAGGTGTAGACTACAAAGCTTTATCTTGATTAAAGAGAATTGCTAAACAAAGCAAAATGCAAAGAAAACACCTTCATCTGTGAAGAACATGAAAAAGCGATAGATTGTTATTTTATCCTACTCGGAGGAGAAACCAGTCTTTGGTAAGAAATATTGATATTGCTGTCCACCATTTTGGATTGAATCAAAATTGTGACTTGCCATAAAATCACAAAATCCAGTTTATGTCTTGCAACAATAATTTTAAAATACCACAATAATACTTAATTTAAAAGTAATTTTGAAAGTAATTTACCTAACTTCTTCGATATAGGGGGCGCTCTTTTAATTTTTGGATAAAAAATGTTCCCGTTTTAAACAAAATATTTTGTCACGAAAAGATGCTCGACTATGCATATAATTGACAGCTTTGGAAAGAAAACACTCTGACGTTTCCAAATCTGCAAATATATTATCTGTGAGTGCCACAGAACTGATGCTACAGGCGAAACCAAGATTTCAAACAGGAAATGCCCCAGATTTTGAATGCGCTTTGTTCCAATGTCTCTTTATATGGCTGGAATGCGCAAGGAATGAGCCTACACTTTCTGTCGTTTCCCCAAGGTGTCTGCAGCATTGTGATGTATTTGTAGGCATATCATTGGAAGATTGACCATAAGAGACTACATTTACCAGGTGCTCCGCTTGGTGTCCTTCGGGGCAATTATTGCGTAATCTCCAGCTGCGTGTATTTTTCCATGTGCTTCAGAGGAGAAACCAAACTGCCACGAATGACTCATCGAATAGATATGTGAAAAACACCTTGAGGATTGATTCTAAACAACGCTTGCCATGTTTCTGTCGATATTATGGAGTTAATTTGGAAAAAAGTTTGGCGTTGTAATGACTGAATTTTGGGTTTTTTTCTTAGCCAAACGTGATGAACAAAATGGAATGATTTCTCCTACACAAATAATATTTTGGGAAAAACTGAACATTTGCTATCTAACTGAGAGTCTCCTCATTGAAGACATCCGAAGTTCTTCAAAGGTAAATTATTGTATTTGAATGCTTTTCTTGTTTTTGTGAAAATGTTGCCTGCTAAATGCTAGGCTTAATGCTATGCTAGCTATCAATACTCTTACACAAATGCTTGTCTAGCTATGGTTGAAAAGCATATTTTGAAAATCTGAGATGACAGTGTTGTTAACAAAAGGCTAAGCTTGTGAGCCAATATATTTATTTCATTTCATTTGCGATTTTCATGAATAGTTAACGATGCGTTAGGGTAATGAGCTTGAGGCTATAATTATGCTCCCGGATACGGGATTGCTCGACGCAACAGGTTAAAATACATCTTAAAAAATAATTTACTGACATGTGTGTAGCTAGTAGATTCCCAGATCCAGTCATTGCGTTAACGCTAGTTAGCATTTACTCTCTAAACAACACTAACTTCCTTCATACAGAGGCAGATAAATGCTATTCACGATTTCATCTGACTCTAGGGAAGTAAAGAAAGGGTCTCATTGTCAAAATCCCAAAGTATCCCTTTAAATAAATTGTCAATAAAAATACATTTTTAACCAAAGCGACCATACCTATTTCATTTGTATGTGAAAATGATTTCTAAGATGCATACTTTCAGTTTTTTCGAACTCCATTCACTCACTCATACAGGCAGCAGCGATCTGGGGGGAGGGGAGGGGCTTGCCTGTTTTGCATGTTAATTTTGGCATTAATATGTGTCACAAATCAGTTTGTGAACAATGTAAAACATTTTTTTATATAATTATTTAAGTTGCATACAAACATTCTCTTTTTTGTTTTCTTGAGTAAGGTAGCTCCAAAATGCAGGTGTTTCAGCTTAGCTCTGTTGTGGTGGGCAAGCCAGCAGAAAATACGGATCGTGCACCTTGATTGGCTCAGTATTCTGTCACTCATGGGGAAAAGTGTAAGGGGGAGCCTCGAAAAATTCTAGCCCTTTGGCTGCTGGCATTAGAAGTGCCCATCCAAGAAGGCTCAAGTTCATTGGCCACAGATAAAATGACATCAAATTACATTATATGTACAGTAGCTTTGATTGGACTGATCATGTCAGCATCATACTTTCAAAATCTTAGCTAGCAGTCATCATCATAAATGAAGTCGACAATCTACTGGCAGATCCTTTACAATACTTGTCATATGAAGAGAAATATTGAAGAGAAAGTATAGATAACACGTAACGGTTCTCATCGGCCATTGGACATAAACATTACACAAGTTGGAAATGAGTGGTTTAGAAGGTAAGTCCAAAAATGTGTTGTTTGCTGCTGCATAAATGGTGTAATATGCCAGGGAGATATCTATACTGTAGCTAAGAAAGTAATAATGTTACTAAGTGTATGTTGTGTAGTAAGCTGTTAGTAGCCCATGTGCCTCACGCTAACAACTTGGTCCCTTTTCCCCTCTTCATTAGCCTATAGCCTGTTCTAGAAAATGTAATCATTTCATTGCTTATATGCCCTCATTGTCAGGCATACTCCCTCTCCTGCGCTCTAGGTCACCAGACTGCTCATTATTACGCACACCTGTCACCATTTTTACGCGCACCAGCGCCTCATCAGACTCACGATCCTGATTACCTTCCCTATATCTTCCACTCCCTTTGGTTCCTTCCCCGGGTGTTATTGTTTCTGTTTCTGTTTCATGTCTGTACGCTGCTCGTGTTTCTTGTTTTGTCTATTATTCACCCCATGTACTTGCTTCCCGACTCCCAGCGTACACGTTACACCCATTATTTATCCTACGGTTCTGACTTGGTGTACAGGGAAACAACTGCAAGAATGGCCCATCTTCTGAATTCTGTCACTGTACATTTTAAAAGTACTGAAGAAATAGTTCTATTGACAACGTCCGTCCTAGCTCGCTCATTAATGTCTTAATTGAAATTACGGATTGCCTCTTATCCGCTCGTCGTCCCCTTATGGCGAGCTCTGTACTCTTGTGCAGGATTGATTTAGAGGTGGAGGGTCTGTCATGGTCTGGGGCGGGGTGTCACAGTATTATCGGACTGAGCAGTTGTCATAGCAGAACATCTCAACGCTGTGCGTTACAGGGAAGACATCCTCCTCCCTCATGTAGTACCCTTTCATGCAGGCACATCCTGACATGACCCTCCAGCATGACAATGCCACCAGCCATACTGCTCGTTCTGTGCATGATTTCCTGCAAGTCTCATAGTACGGACATTACAATTTATTGCCCTGGCCATATCTGCAGTCCTCATGCCTCCTTGCAGCATGCCTAAGTCATGTTCACACAGATGAGCAGGGACCCTGGGTTATCTTTATTTTGGTGTTTTTCAAAGTCAGTAGAAAGGCCTCTTTAGTGTCACAAGTTTTCATAACTATGACCTTAATTGCCTACCGTCTGTAAGCTGTTAATGTCTTAACGACCGTTCCACAGCTGTGTGTTCAATAATTGTTAATGGGTCATTGAACAAGCATGGGAAACAGTGTTCAAACCCTTTACAATGAACATCTGTGAAGTTATTTGGATTTTTACAAATTATATTTGAAAGACAGGGTCCTGAAAAAGGGCTGTTTCTTTTTTTGCTGAGTTTGCATCTCAATTGTCAGTAGATACCACATTTGTTTAAACAAGTCAGCCATATAAGCTATGATTTTTTTTTAAAGGTAGCAACTGAGGCTAAATTAACTGTTTCGCTGCCAGACAAGGCTCTGCTGAAAGCCAGGTGTAGCATTGTAACGTTTTGCGACTGCTGTTGGGACTTTGCTGTTGGCACAGCTTTATGTAGGCTCTAACAGTTTGTGGGTACTGTTGGTCACCATTGTAGTGCAATTAATGTATTGTTTAGTCTTTTGTAGTGGCATTGCTGGCATGCATATATATATATCAATTTCCCCCCCCCCACCAAAATGTACATGCTAAAATCGCCACTGCATAAAGGGGAGGCTTGCGCTGCTGGTGCTGGCATACGCGCAGGTAAAATACACAGCTGGAACACCTATTAAGCTGTTTACATGTCTAATAATTCTAAATATTGCTCACAAAGTGTTTTAATTGCCTCACACCAATTAAGATAAGCAGAGTAATGCGTTTACATGACTATTGCCATACTCGGCCTACTACCGTAATCAGTTTCATAGCGAATTATAAGTGTTCATGCATGTAAACATACTCAGTGAGACCTAAAGGCGTCCACTTCTAGCAGAACTCGACTCGGGGAAGTGAACATATGTGCCTTACATACTCCCTTAAAAATACATTTGCTTGAGAAACTAGAAAAAAAGCTTTCAAAATGAGATTGTCCCTCCTGAGACCCCATACAAGAACATAGCCATAACAATTCCTTAAAATAATCTGAATGAATCTAAGATATATCAAGAAATCAGTCATTAAGGTTGTAGTTTTTGATGAGGATGTCTTAGTCGTGCAATTTTACATCTAACTATGATGTTTGGTGCAGTATTTCTCAAGTGAAAAAATGTGCATGACAACTTCCAGAAAATGTTGTCTCTCCTTGATTGACAACAAACACTTCATTGAACAATCCCTATTGTTGACTAATCACAGACGAAGGGGACATAGACTTCAGGTATCGAACTTTGTCTTGCCTCAAGAAAAAAATGTGTGTACTCGAACTGCCCTAAAAAGAGCTGTCGAATGCTGCCAAACAATAATTAATTATATTATAATGTATGTGCAAACATTTTGACTGGGAAGCATATGGTAAGCTTTAGGCTACCATAAGTTGTGTAAGCAGTTGTTGTTGCTGCTAGTGTTATCCGTGCGGGTGATCTCTCTGTGTGAATGGCTCATTCGACAACGACAACGATGAGACAGCCTATAGGGAGGAAGTACGAGACCTGACCATGTGGTGCCAGGACAACAACCTCTCCCTCAACGTGATCAAGACAAAGGAGATAATTGTGGACTACAGGAATAGGAAGACCGAGCACTCCCCCATTCTCATCGACGGGGCTGTCGTAGAGCAGGTTGAGAGCTTCAAGTTCCTTGGCGTCCACATCACCAACAAAGTAACATGGTCCAAGCACACCAAGTCAGTCGTGAAGAGGACACGACAAAATCTATTCCCGCTAGGAGACTGAAAATATTTTACATGGGTCCTCAGATCCTCAAAAGGTTTTACAGCTGCACTATCGAGTGGTTGCATCACTTCCTGGTATGGCAACTACTCGGCCTCAAACCGCAAGACACTACAGAGGGTATGCATATTCACTTTAATAACTCTACCTACTTGTACATATTACCTCAATTACCTTGACACCGGTGCCCCTACACATTGACTCTGTACCGGTACCCCCTGTATATAGCACCACTATTGTTATTTACTGCTGCTCTTTAATTATTTGTTATTCTTATCTCTTACTTTAAAAAAAATAGTATTTTCCAAAAACTGCATTGTTGGTTCGTGGCTTGTAAGTAAGCATTTCATTGTAAGGTCTACACCTGTTGTATTCGGCACATGTGACAAATAACATTTGATTGGATTTCTCAGGCCTGTTTGATTCAGTTGTGCGTATTAAGTAATGCTATGTTTTGTTATTTTTCTTTATTTTTGAGTTTGGTACAACGTGTAAAGCTCGTATCTCCACACACGAAGAAAAAAAAACACAAAATGTCCCCAGGGTAATATGGTAGTGGTGTACAGTATGTCATTATTTTCTCCCTGTGTGTGTAGTGACAGGTCATACAACAGCTTTTACAAGAGGCTGTAAAGCACCACTTCCATGCCGCTGGCCGTGGAAAGACCGCTGTGGTTTTTTATGTATTATTATAATATCATTTTTTGTTTTGCATCCATATGTATCGCTCTGTTTTGTCCTTCAGTGGGAGCACTGTGGTGAGGACAGGAGAAGGAGTATGCATGGAGGATTGCACGGATTGAGTTGTAAAATACTGTACTTTGACTGTCTGCTCAAGGGACTCTCTCATATCGCTCATGACAGTCGCTGTCTGAAGCCAGGAGATAGTCAAGAAGGACGAGACAGAAAGGACCTGTGTCCCGATGCTCTTAAAGACTTCCTTTCCTCATCTCCTTTCCTCATCTCCTTTCCTCATCTCCTTTCCTCATCTCCTTTCTTTATCTCCTTTCCTTGACCACCACTGTTAGATGGAAGAACTGGTCAAAACTGTTTGTTAAACCACATACTGTACTTCTAGATAGAGAAGTCCGGGTAACTGTCTTCAGCAGTTACTTGGGGACTGTCTTTTCACAGTCCCAATGTCCAAAACGAATTGAAGGCAACTCACAGAATTATACAGAGAATGATCACATGGAACTCTCCTCCATCTCCAATTACTCAAGCAAACATCAAAATGACCTTTAAAAAACAGATGAAGCCACATCTTGGAACGGTGGGGACTGTGAGGGGACACACACACAAACACACCCATTCACAGACACTAACACACACAAAATGTTTTAGTTGTATTGTTTGTGCATTTAAAAATGTTTGTATATCGTTGTATTTTACACTTGTGTGACTGTCCTTGTCTTTCAGTGTATCAGTGTTTGCTTCTGCAAAAAGCTAGAAGAATTATTGCTATACAAAAAAAAACATCACTTGAATAAAGTAGGTTTTCTTCAGGCTTTGCCTTGGGTAGTATCTATCATTTTTCACTGTTTGGTATGAAGTTGAATGTTATTTTATGAAATAATCATGTTAATTTGGATCAATAAATATGCAAGGCATTAAATATGCCAAAAAATGTTTGACATTTGGAATATAAAATGAGAATGAAAAGATCATATGGTCACAGATCAATCCAAAATTTGAGCACAGGATGTTGAAAGATGTTAGAAAATCATGCATTAGAATAGCTAATCAGTGATTTGGCTTTTATGTGACGGGACCTTGCACTTAGTTGGCACACGGTTGAACACTCTTCGCACCCCACAAAATCCCCCAGTTTAAACTCCAAAATAATTTATCTGGGAGTGATACTGTAATAGTAAAGAAATAATTGACCAATGATATTGATCGGTGGGGTCCTCGGGCAATGAGAGCTGACCTTAGTCTCCCTCTGTGCCTCACCCTGCCTCCTCGCCCCCCCACCTTCGTAGCCATTTCAATAGTATATTATTTGACACTGTTAAAGCAGGACAACAAATAGTTGCACACTACAAGGTGAGGAAATG
>NC_060178.1:66284919-66387419 GCF_021184085.1 Oncorhynchus gorbuscha
GTCCGGTTCCCTTTCTTAGGGCAATGTGAACACAAATCTCTCCAGGGTTCACTTGTCATTATTTCCAGCAACACACACTAGATGACTGAAACACAGTTTCCCCTGCCATAACCCTTTACAACGGTGCCACAAAAGAGAGAAGATGATGATGTGCAGGGGCGTATTCATTATATCGATTCTGTTGCAAAACATTTCTTTATCGGAAGCAGACGGAACGAAACGGTCAGGAACCGAACTGAATTTGTCCAAAATAAACTTTTGTTTTAGTTGACTGTTTGGCAAATGATTACACACCAAGTCTGTGATAAAAACTTGTGGTGTTTTGGGATATTGATTGGCGATTGTCAAAGATGCACAGAGTTTTTAATAACATTATTTGTTTGCAATATGTGACCTATAGGCTAAGAGAGCTTTTTCAGGACCCTGTCTTTCAGATAATTCAAAAGATAAATCGAAATAACTTCACAGGTCTTCATTGTAAAGAGTTTAAACACTGTTTCCCATGCTAGTTCAATGAACCATAAACAATTATTGAACACGCACCTGTGGAACAGTCGTTAAGACACTAAAAGCCTACAGACATTAGGCAATTAAGGTCCCAGTTATGAAAACTTAGGACACTAAAGAGTCCTTTCTACTGACTCTGAAAAACACCAAGAGAAAGATGCCTAGGCTCCTTGCTCATTTGTGTGAACATGCCTTGGGCATGCTGCAAGGTGGCATGAGGACTGCAGATGTGGCCAGGGCAATACATTGCAATGTCCGTATTGTGAGACGCCTAAAACAGCGCTACAGGGAGACAGGATGGACAGCTGATCGTCCAGACCACGTGTAACAACACCTGCACAGGATCGGTACATCCGAACATCACACTTGCGGGACAGGTACAGGATGGCAACAACAACTGCTCGAGTTACACCAGGAACACACAATCCCTCCATCAGGGCTCTGACTGTCCGCAGTAGGCTGAGAGAGGCTGGACTGAGGGCTTGTAGGCCTGTTGTAAGGCAGATCCTAAAACAAACATCACCGGCAACAACGTCGCCTATGGGCACAAACACACAGTCGTTGGACCAGACAGGACTGGCAAAAAGTGCTCTTCACTGACGAATAATGGTTTCGTCTTGCCAGGGGTGATGGTCAGATTCAAGTTTATCTTTGAAGGAATGAGCGTTACACTGAAGTCTGTACTCTGGAGCGGGATCAATTTGGAGGTGGAGGGTCCGTCATGGTCTGGGGCGGTGTGTCACAGCATCATCGGACTGAGCTTGTTGTCATTGCAGGCATTCTCAACGCTATGTGTTACAGGGAAGAAATCCTGGAATGTCAGTGTTCTGCCCTGGCCAGAGAAGAGCCCGCATCTCAATCCCATTGAGCACGTCTGGGACCTGTTGGATCGGAGGGTGAGTGCTAGGGTCATTCCCCACAGAAGTGTCTGGGAACTTGCAGGTGCCTTGGTGGAAGAGTGGGGTAACATCTTACAGCAAGAACGGGCAAATCTGGTGCAGTCCACGAGGAGATGCACTGCAGTACTTAATAATGCAGCTGGTGGCCACACAAGATACTGAGTGTTACTTATGATTTTGACCCCCTCCCTTTGTCCAGGGACTTATTATTCCATTTATGTTAGTCACATATCTGTGGAACCTGTTCAGTTTATGTCTCAGTTGTTGAATCTTGTTATGGTCATACAAATATTTACACAATTTAAGTTAGCTGAAAATAAACGCAGTTGACAATGAGAGTTTATTTGATGAAAATCATAACATACAACATCTATTCAAGCTCTTAAAGGGGCAGTAGCCTAAATTTTGTGTACAATTGTGACTCGTTTCAGGAAAACTAGGCGTATGTCTTGGGTCACTACTTCACAGGAGAGTGAGTGACCCCAAGTGACCCCAAAATGTTCCTCCTGGAACATGTGAAATGTCATGTGCCTAAATAACAAACATGTATGCCATCTGTAAATACAAATACAATTGTTAAATTACTAGCCTAGTGTGTTTAGCCACAGAATAATACCTTCCCGCTAGCCATGATTGTGTAACGATTGTTATCGGGAAAAGGAGAAGAGGACCAAAGAAGCAGCGTGGTACGTATTCAGAATGATTTTAATGAAGATGAATACTGGAACAAAAATGACAAACGAACAGTTCTGCAAGGTGCAACAAAAACACTAAACAGTAAATAACTTCCCACAAACACCAGGTGGGAACAGGCTACCTAAGTATGGTTCTCAATCAGAGACAACGATTGACAGCTGCCTCTGATTGGGAACCATACCAGGCCAAACACATAGAAATAGAAAACATAGAACACAAAACATAGAATGCCCACCCCAACTCACGCCCTGACCAAAGTAAAAAAGAGACATAAAAAAGGAACTAAGGTCAGGACGTGACAGATTGGCTGCGATAATGAGTGTCCTGGACATGACAAGAGATGAGTTTGGATTGGTCTGTCATATAGAATAGAATAAAACTTTACTGTACATCCAAGATGGACATTTTTCTTTGGCGTCACCTTCTATTAAAATGATCACATACACATTTAAATCAGTCAGTCCATCATGTTACACAATTGAAATATATAAAAACATCGACCCGCTTCTGTCTATTTGATCTGGTCAATATGTGTCGGTAATGTTTTTAGATATATCGCGTAGTAGAACTGCATGTGTTGCCCTCCACTTTCTGGAGGACCACGTTTTTAAATCAATGGAATTAGGGTATGACAGCTAACGATATGGAGAAAACACCTAAAAAAATGAGAAATATCCTTGTCTTGGAAAGAAAACCTAAATTTTGGTCCATTAAAATAACATAAAATTGATCACAAATACAATGAAGACATTGTTTATGTTGTAAATGACTATTGGAGCTGGAAACGGCTGATTTTTTTATGGAATATCTACATAGACATACAGAGGCCCTGTCACACCCTGATCTGTTTCACCTGTCCCTGAGCTTGTCTCCACCCCCGCCAGGTGTCACCCATCTTCCCCATTATCCCCTGGTATTTATACCTGGTTTGTCTGTCTGTCTGTGACAGTTTGTCTTGTTTTGTAAAGTCAACCTGTGTGTTACGCCGTGCTCCTGTTTTGACCCTTGCCTGACTTGACTCTGAACCCGCCTGCCTGTCCTGACCTTGAGCCTGCCTGCCACTCTGTACCTCCTGGACTCTGACCTTGTTATAATATTTTGCCTATCCAACGACCATTCGCTTGCCTGCCCCTTGGATTATTATAAATATCAGAGACTTGAACCATCTGCCTCCCCTGTCTGCATCTGGGTCTCGCCCTGTGCCCTTATAGGACCATTATCAGCAACCATCACTCGCTAATCACTAGCTAATCTGTGTTTATAACTTTAAAAGGCTAATTGGTCATTAGAAAACCCTTTTGCAATTATGTTAGCACAGCTGAAAACTGTTGTTCTGATTAAAGAAACAATAAAACTGGCCTTCTTCAGACATCCCAGCATTTGTGGGTTTGATTACAGACTCAAAATGGCCAGAAAGAAAGAACTTTGTCCTGAAACTTGTCAGTCTATTCTTGTTCTGAGAAATGAAGGCTATGCCATGCAAGAAATTGCCAAGAAACTGAAGATCTTGCACAACGCTGTGTACTACTCCCTTCACAGAACAGCAAAACCTGGCTCTAACCAGAATAGAAAGAGGAGTGGGAGGCTCCAGTGCACAACTGAGCAAGAGGACAAGTACATTAGAGTGTCTAGTTTGAGAAACAGACGCCTCACAAGTCCTCAACTGGCAGCTTCATTAAATAGTACTCGCAAAACACCAGTCTCAACGTCAACAGTGAAGAGGCGACTCCGGGATGCAGGCCTTCTAGGCAGAGTTGCAACGACTGGGCAATAAAAAGAAAAGATTAAGATCGGCTAAAGAACATAGACATTGGACAGAGGAAGATGGGAAGAAAGTGTTATGGACAGGCCAATCTACGTTTGAGGTGTTTGGATCACAAAGAAGAACACCTGTGAGACACAGAAAAAATGAAAGGTGCTGGAGGAATGCTTGACGCCATCTGTCAAGCATGGTGGAGGCAATGTGATGGTCTGGGTGTGTGTTGGTGGTGGTAAAGTGGGACATTTGTATGGGGTAAAAGGGATCTTGACGAAGGAAGGCTATCACCCCATTTTGCAACACCATGCCATACCCTGTGGACGGTGCTTAATTGGAGCAAATTTCCTCCTACAACAGGACAATGACCCAAAGCACAGCTCCAAACTATGCAATAACTATTTAGGGAAGAAGCAGTCAGCTGGTATTTTGTCTGTAATGGAGTGGCCAGCACAGTGACCAGATCTCAACCCTATTGAGCTGTTGTGGGAGCAGCTTGACCGTATGGTATGTAAGAGCTTCCCATCAAGCCAATCCAACTTGTAGGAGGTGCTTCAGGAAGTATGGGGTGAAATCTCTTCAGATTACCTCAACAAATTGACAACTACAATGCTAAAGGTCTGCAAGGCTGTAATGGCTGCAAATAGAGGATTTTTTGTTTGAAATGCACAATTATTATTTAAATTAAAAAACATGTTTTATATGTCAACGTCTTGACTATATTTCCTATTCATTTGGAACTAATTTCATGTATGTTTTCGTGGAAAACAAGTACATTTCTAAGTGACCCCAAACATTTGAACGGTAGTGTAGCTAGCTACAGTGGGGCAGAAAAGTATTTAGTCATCCACGAATTGTGCAAGTTCTCCCCCTTACAAAGATGAGAGAGGCCTGTAATTTTCATCATAGGTACACTTCAACTATGACAGACAAAATGAGGAAAAAAAATCCAGAAAATCACATTGTAGGATTTTTTATGAATTTATTTGCAAAAAATTCTCTGAATTTTCAGAGACTCTTAATTATCAGCAGACTCTTACATTTCCTCATTGAAAACCATGTCTGAGCCAATGTCAAATTGGATTTTTACCAAATTATGGTACAACAGACCGCGTATTCACCCTGCACGCCTTAATTGACAAACAAACAAACCAAAACAAAGGCAAAGTCAAAAAACAATACGTACCTCGGCCTAAACATCAGTTCCACAAGTATCTTCCACAAAGCTGTGAACGATCTGAGAGACAAGGCAAGAAGGGCCTTCTACACCATCAAAAAGAACATAAAATCTGACATAACAATTAGGATCTGGCTAATAATACTTGAATCAGTTATAGAACCCATTGCCCTTTACGGTTGTGAGGTCTGTGGTCACAAAATGGGACAAACACCAAATTGAGACTGTGCTTTCAGAATTCTGCAAAAAAATATCCTCTGTGTACAACATAAAACAACAATTAATGCATGTAGAGCAGAATTAAGCCGATACACGCTAAATTCTAAAACCACCTAAAAGGTTGCGATTCCCAAACCTTCCATAACAAAGCCATCACCTACAGAGAGATTAACTTGGAGAAGAGTCCCGTAAGCAAGCTGTTCCTGGGGTTCTGTTCACAAACACAAACAGAGGCCCAGGAGAGCAACATAATTAGACCTAACCAAATCATTATAGAAAAGGATAATTACTTGACACTTTGGAAAGGATTAACAAAAAACAGAGCAAACTAGAATTCTATTTGGCCCTAACTGATAGTACACCGTGGCAGAATACCGGACCACCGTGACGTGACACTAAATGAAGGAAAGCTTTGACTATGTACAGACTCTGTAGGCATAGCCTTTCTATTGAGGGGCTGCCGTGGGCAGACCTGGCTCTCAAGAGAAGACAGGCTATGTGCACACTGCCCACAAAATGAGGTGGAAACTGAGCTGCACTTCCTAACCTCCTGCCAATTGTATGACCATATTACAGACACACATTTTCCTCAGATAACACAGATCCACAAAGAATCCAAAACAAATCCAATTTTGATAAACCCCCCATATCTATTGGGTGAAATAACACAGTGTTCCATCACAGCAGCAAGATGTGTGACCTGTTGCCACAAGAAAAGGGCAACCAGTGAAGAACAAACACCATTGTAAATACAACCCATATTTATGTTTGTTTATTTTGCCTTTTGTACTTTAACTATTTGCACATCGTTACAACACTGTATATAGACATAATATGACATTTGATATGTCTCTATTCCTTTGGAACTTTGGTGAGTGTAATGTTTCCTGTTCATTTTTGTTTATTTTACTTTTGTTAATTTTCTATTTCCCTTTCTTTAGCAATGTAAGCCTTTTGAATTGAATTGAGAGAGAGAGAGGCAGAGAGAGAGAGCGGCAGAGAGAGAGTTAGAGAGGCAGAGAGAGAGAGAGTTAGAGAGAGAGAGAGATGCAGAGAGAGGGAGAGAGAGGCAGAGAGAGAGAGAGAAGCAGAGAGAGAGGCAGAGAGGCAGAGAGAGAGAGAGAGAGAGAGAGAGAGAGAGAGAGAGAGAGAGAGAGAGAGAGAGAGAGAGAGAGAGAGAGAGAGATGCAGAGAGAGAGAGAGGCAGAGAGAGAGAGAGAGGCAGAGAGAGAGAGAGAGAGGCAGAGAGGGCGAGTGAGTGGCAGAGGAGGGCGAGAGAGAGGCAGAGAGAGAGAGAGAGAGAGAGAGAGAGAGAGAGAGAGAGAGAGAGAGAGAGAGAGAGAGAGAGAGAGAGAGAGAGAGAATAGCAAGAGGTGGAGACTGTGTGTCCACTAGGAATAGAGCAGCGCTCACCAAAAAAACCAAGGCCGTTTATTTTTCTTTATCATTCTTTTTAATTCCATTAGTTAAAGGAACTCCATGCACAGGACTTCAGAGGAGGCTGGGATGAAAAACATAAACATAAAGGGGCTTCAACAGGTTGCGGCCCAATGGACACACTCAGAGTGGGCAATCATTTGTTAGTTGAAATGGAAAAAAAACAGCAAAAAAGCAGGAAATGAAAAGCTCTATCTTTTGTTTGCCTTATTTTCTTTTCCGTGTATTTTCTCACTCTTCCTCTTCTTCTTCTTCCAGACGTTTCCAAATGTCAAAGGAGCAGGAGTCACTCTGGCACCTTGTTTCTGTAAAGTTCTTGTTTTGGGGGTTCCATCTCTCTTTGACTCTCCTGAAGAGCTCCTTGAGCACATTCACGTGGCTCTGGGCGAAAATCAATGCCCATGCGTGTCTTCTTCAGCTGCTTTGTACAGGAGTAATGAAGGTTAGGAGAGAGAGAGAGAGAGAGAGAGAGAGAGAGAGAGAGAGAGAGAGAGAGAGAGAGAGAGAGAGAGAGAGAGAGAGAGAGAGAGAGATGCTCATACCCACTGATTGCACACAAAATATTAATCAGTACCAGGGCTTGGCTTGCATCTGTTTACTGCTATAATGGTTTCATAATTAAAAGTGATGCTCTCAGACTTTTACCCCCCAGGTACCCTTTTTAGCCAATGATGGATCTGTGAGGCCCACTAATTGCTTAAAGCGTTAGAGCAGGAATTAAAAATTATGACCGACCGGAGCTCCAAACATGAAGGTATATATTTCTGCCCTGCTTTTCTTTGACCGTAAGTTGGCAGTGGTAACCAACCTTTTCTGAGTCAACATCCCTTTCTTGGTCAAAAAGCAAGCCGAGATCAACCGCTCAGATTTTTTGTTTTTAAACACAACTTTAAAAATGTAAGCCTTTGCAACATTAGCCTAATTAAAATAATTATATAAGAATATGTTTTGTGCAGTACAATACAATACCTAATATATTATCACAGCATATTGGCCAAATGCTTGGCGTGCCAATTTTGCTCTTCTCAGACCATATTATATTTCAAATAAAAAAAATCTATTTCGAGAACTGCAAAAACAAAATGACCACAGTCAATATCAACTTGGCTGCTGTAGGTTAATTTATCTCAGTCGATTTGCAAACACATAGCCTATTAGCTATTATTGTAATGTTATTCCCCTGAAAGGGGGGAATCTGAAAAAGTTTCACACCGACACATAGCATCAGCGACGTAATGAAAACTTCTGACATTTTTAGAACTGTATTGTTTGCATTTTGATTGTGTTTTAATTTCGGGCCTACAGGAAATATAGAGCATGTGGAGATATGCATGTTGAAACAAATCCTATTCATTTAAGTTCTTAATTTATTTGATACGTTTTGTACATATTTTCTCAGAGGACCCCACTTAGGGTCCAGACTCCAAGTTTGGGAACCACTGTACTAACCTCTCTCTCTCTCTCTTGCTTCTTCTCTCTCTGTCTCCTCTGCTCCCTCCTGGCTCCAGCGCCCCATGTCCTTTCCAACCGCTCCGTTAAAAAACGTTCCCAGATTAAAAATAAAAAAACAGGTGTTCCAAATTTACTCCATTCATTAAGCTCAGCATTTAACCAACACCCATCTATTTTTGTGACTACCTGGACTTACCATTTGCTATTGAAGTATTGAAACCAAACAAAGTGATTTGAATGCAAAACATTTTAGTAAACAACTTGAAAAGGTGACTGTAAGAAGTATCCATCATTTCAAATTGGCTCCATTCGTTTTAAACAGCATATAAACACTCTAATATGTCAGGAACCAGACAGGTAGCCTAAGAAGGAACACAAATGGATTATTTAGGCTATGTTGTTAGTATAATATTTCAATTAGGCTATAGGCTATAGCCTACAAAGAAATACATTGTGAAGTATTTGCTCGTGCTACACACTTGGCTGGCAGGAACATTAACCGCTCAGCTTTTAAAGAGAACTAATGGTACCTGCATGTGATGGTCAGTCTTAGTGGAGGGAGAGAACAGCAGAGGGTCCTTCTCTCATGGTCTCTGCTCTCTCCTTTCCTCCGGTGAGATTGACCAGAGAATATTTTGTTTTATTAAATCATTATAGTCTAGAAATTGCTCATATAGGCTGTGACTTAGAATTCACTTCAAAATTAACGAAACATTCCTTATTAGGCTGAGTCTACAGTGCTTTTGAATTCACTTTCAGAAGCGCGAGTTTGGCCAGAGTCTTTGGCTTCAGGCTCATGCGGTGGTGCCTGGAGAGCAGGCCAGCAAAATAAAATACCCTCTACGCGCTCGCAAAGCCACTGGGGATGCTAAACACCCTTTGGGCCAATCTTGCCAGGCTAGGCAGGGATGCGGAGTTGTTTTTGTTTTTTTCTCTACAGCTAGGCCTAAAGGTTTTTGGCAAAATAACCTTATCAGAACGGAAAGCTCCTTAAAAGGCTTATTGAGCCAAATGATAGGCTAGTATAGCCTTGTATAGACAATAGAACAACACTTTATTTTGTTCCATTTTGTGTTTAGAAATACTTTGCTACAATGACACACTTAGCTATTGAAGGATGCTATTGAAAGAAGCTAAAGCTAATGTTAAAACGGAGCTTACCTCAGCAGGAGTAAGAAATACACTACTAAGCTATCATAATACATTTGCAGACAGTGATGTGGCACTTAGTGGTGAGCAGAGTATGTAGGCAGAATGGGGCTGGAGCTGGAGTGTAACAAGGAGTGGAATGTGCCCAACATGACTGGAGGCCGTGAGCTAGTTTCCCAAAGGCTGGAGCGTCAGCCTTCTAGCCCACTCCAATTTCGCTACAGTACTGCGCCAGTAGAGCTCACTTCACCAGCTCAGGTTATGCCTGGCCCAGCATGCATTTGTAGGCTCCTTGTGTGCTGCTATAGCCCCTTGTTTTAGCAACTGTCATGGAGTTCGCTAAATATTTTCATAAAGAAACTGATAAAAACATACAGGCGCAAAATCAAGATGACTTACAAAGATGAGGAGTACCAAGAGAGGGAATAAGGTGCGGTAGTGTCCACAAATAAAGAATCATTGTGTAATCAGAAAATTAGCATGACCCGAAAGCATGATGGGTTCTATGAGCACATGCTCACAGAAAGGAATGAGGTGGATAGCTTGCTATTACTGTAATAGAAAGTTCTCTGCTGGCAGCTAGCCACCTCACTGACTGACATACTGTATCTACTGTATAAGGCACTATTTACCAGTGTTCCACTCATTGACCCTCATTCGTTTTTTGCTTTGTTTGGGGATGTCTGTAGACACGACTCAAGTCTCGGGACTGTCTTAAAATTGCTTTTTGTCCAGCATCTCGCAAACACACTGTCAGCAGCGTCTCAAGTTGCCTACTTGAGCTGACTGCGAGCTGTGGTATTTTGTTTCCTGTATCAGACCCTCGGTCTGTGCCACGAGAGAGTAGAGTTAGCCATTTGGAGAGTGGTGAATGAGCTGCTAAAAAGGAATATCCGGGAATCAAATCTGGGGGACGCAAGCGAACATCACCTTTAATCTGTCTGGACTTCGCGGTCCTCATACATAGTTATGGCCATGCCACAGCTGAGCATACATTTTTATAATTTGAATAAACAAATGGTACATGCATGTGATGGTCAGTCTTAGTGGAGGGAGAGAACAGCAGAGGGTCCGTCTCTCATGGTCCCTGCTCTCTCCTTTCCTCCGGTGAGATTGACCAGAGAGCGGGAACCGAGTCTTCCACCTGATGGCGAAACTTTAGTCTTTCCTATGACCAGAGAAAGTGAAATATTGCTCAAAATGTAAAAAATCGACACAATGAGCTGCTAATAGTAAAAAAAAGCAGGCCTATCGATATACTTGGCTACTCATTCAATGTAGCTGCAGTGTCAGTGGAAGTGGGGAGAAGCGTATTTTATGTTTTGTAAAAGTGTTGAACACAAACAGTTTTGAAAGTACTGAATAAAAACGGAATCATGAACTCACTCATGAAAACAGCCGCTTTATCATGTATTATTTGAGTCTCTTGCTGGTCATGGTTTTAAAAGTTATAGTATCAAACTTTGCTGTGGGGTTGTGGAAGCTGTAGGCACAGTGATTTGAGCTATCCGATAGGCCAGCGCAGTAGGCACACTTGATTTAGCCATAGCTCTCCTGGTCCACAGGGTAGGCGGAGTTTGTCCGTTACAAAATGGGAACACTGCCTACCCAGCATGCATTGCTTCTGAATCAACTGCACCCATTGACAACAGCGCAAGACAAATCTAAAAAATAGGAGGGCAAGCTTTTATCGTTGGCTTTTCTACAGAAATGTTTGGTGATCGACTTAGGAATGCCTGAAGATTGACCACGATCGACTGGTTAGTGACCACTACTGTACTGGAAGTTCACTGACCTTGACTAGGGAATCGCAGACATTCTATTGATTTGAACCTGATCTATTGTTTATACGTACATAGATGCCACGACTTGGTTTAATTGTATCTGGCTGAAATCTGAAACAATGAGTGGGAGGAAATGTGGCAATTGGTGGTTTGTTTACATATTGTAGCTATATCTTCATGGGTGAACTTGATAAGACGTTTTGGTTGACAGTCCTGTCTCAACTTGCCTTCATATAGCGTCATATTAATTCATTTGAAATTCAAATCTAAAGTTACAGTATCTCCTTCTACATTCAGTTTACCACTGTGTACACTCCAGCCTCAATTTAAAGATGCTGATTTTGTTCTCTTGCAACATGAATCTTGTTTGACAGATTTTTCATAAACTAATCTGCAGCAAACCTACTGTACTATAGAAAGCACATGTTCAAACCTTATGTTGATGTACAGTATCCACCTTCTGTTTCCTACATCTTCCCCCTTTTCCCGTCCTTGTTTCTTTTCTCCCTGGACCTTTGAACGTCTCTTCATTGGCTGAGGGGCTTCAACGGTTCATCCAGGTCTTGGCGTTCAGAAGACCTTGGACAGTGGTCTGCCTGTACATCCACAGACACGCACGCACGCATGCACACATACAAACGTCCACACACAGCACGCACACACACACGCACACACACACACACACACACACACACACACACACACACACACACACACACACACACACACACACACACACACACACACACACACACACACACACACACACACACACACACACACACACACACACACACACACACACACAAACTCCTTACTTAAACCAGGATTTGGTACTGAGGTCGAATAACCTTAGGATTTGTCTATGTGCATTGTGTGCCAAATTACAATATACTGTAGGATTAACAATGGCAAGCATTAGTGTGTGAACGGGCAGGGTTGTTGTATGATGTAACAGTATTAGTGAATCTGCCTCACTGCCTACCCACATGAAAAGAATATGACAGTTTACTATAGAATACGAGAGTATTTACTATAACTTTGTAGTAAACTATAGTATACTGTAAAATACTATTATACACACGGGAGTATCCCTAGATGATGTGTAGCACTTATTGTATTCTAACCAAGAGGGCGTAGCTGTCAGACGTCTTTGTCTTCGTCTTGTCGTGTCCCGTGTATATATCTTTTTATGTCTTTTTTCTTTGCATATATTTAAAAATATGTTTTTCTTAACCTCAACTTCAACATACTCTCCTGCAATCCACCTCACCCAGTGAGGTATGGATCTGCTATTTTCTTTACTTTAGATCCGGAATCCCCAACTGAAGCTAGCCAGCTAACTAGCTACTAGCCACTGCTAGCTGACTTAGCTCAGACAACTCTTGCTAGTCTGCACAGCGCAATTTAAACAAGAGCATATCAGACTTTTTTCTCCAAATCTCCGGATTCCTACCGTAAGCTCTGAACCTTTTCACCTGGATCAACGCAGCTAGCAAGCTGCTATCCGAGTGTCCACTCCTGGCTAACGTCTCTGTCCCGAAGCAAGCACCAATTAGCCTGGCTAGCTAAAGAGGTCCATCAGCCACTCCTTGGGCTACAATACCAATTGGCCTGGACACCTTTCACTGCCGATACAGAGCCCCGCCGATCCAACACGACTGGACTACTGACATAATCTGCCCGAGGGGTTTTTTCAACTGGCTCCTCCATCGCGACGTCCACAGAATGCCCATCTGCTAGCTTGCTAGCCGCGGTCTGCTAGCTGCCTAGAGCATATCGGACTGTTAGCTGAATCGGCCAATTTCTTGGGCCACTATAACTATTTTGCAAATTGGCCTGGACCCTTTTACTATAAGAAGCCCTGCTGACCCATCATGACTGGTCTGCCAATGTAATCGCACAAGGGGCTACAACAGACTTCTTCCATCGCTGCGTCCCTCTAAGGCCCTTCTGCTAGCTTGCTTTCCATGGCCCGCCAGCTGTCTGAATTGGCGTGTCTCCAACCTAGCTACTCACTGGACCCCTATGATCACTCGGCTACGCATGCCTCTCCCTAATGTAAAAAGGCCATGTCCATTGCTGTTTTGGTGTTGATTATTGCCTTATTACACAGTAGAGCCTCTAGCCCTGCTCAATACGCCTTAGCTAACCCTTTAGTTCCACCTCCCACACATGCTGTGACCTCACCTGGTTTAAATTATGTTTCTAGAGACAATATCTCTCTCATCGTCACTAAGTGCATAGGTTTATCTCAATTGTATTTACATCCTACCAAACCTTTGTCTGTAAATTATGCCTTGAATCTATACTACCGTGCCCAGAAACCTGCTCCTTTTACTCTCTGTTCCGAACGTACTAGACGACCAGTTCTTACAGCCTTTAGCCGTACCCTTATCCTACTCCTCCTCTGTTCCTCTGGTGATGTAGAGGTTAATCCAGGCCCTGCAGTGCTTAGCTCCACTCCCATTCCCCAGGAGCTCTCATTTGTTGACTTCTGTTACCGTAAAAGCCTTGGTTTCAGGCATGTTAACCTGTTACTCTTACCCCCTACTTTTTCGAACATTCTGTTAAAAATCGCGCAATATTTCAGCGCCCTGCTACTCATGCCAGGAATATAGTATATGCATATGATTAGTATGTGTGGATAGAAAATACTCAGACGTTTATAAAACTGGTTAAATCACGGCTGTGACTATAACAGAACGTGCGTTTCATCGAAAAGCGCAGGAAAATCTGATCACTGAAAATGGGAAAATATATCCATGCACCAATTGAACGAGTTGTTGAATGGGAACCACATTAAATGGGGCCGAGGTTGCAATACCTACAGCTTCCACACGATGTCAACAGTCTTGTCATTTGCCTACGATTTGTTTCTTGGTCAAACGGACACGAGGCAGCGCATTTCTTCCGGTCTCCGACCGGATATTTTGGTTGAGATTTACCCGGACATTATTTCCAGACATACAGCTATAGAATATACATCGCCTCGTGATCAATTTGAGCGATTATTAACGTTTATTAATACCTAAAGTTGCATTACAAAAGTATTTCGAAGTGTTTTGTGAAAGTTTATCGTCAACTTTTTTATTTTTTAAAAATGACGTTGCGTTAAAAAACAATGTTTTTTTCCTTGATCACACAGTCTTCATAGATCGATATCTAGGCTATATATGGACCGATTTAAATGAAAAAAAGACCCAATAGTGATATTTATGGGACATCTAGGAGTGCCAACAAAGAAGATTGTCAAATGTAATGAATGTTTTATATTTTATTTGTGCGTTTTGTGTAGCGCCGACTATGCTAATTATTTTGTTTACGTCCCCTGCGGGTCTTTTGGGGTGTTACATACATCAGATAATAGCTTCAGATAATAGCTTCTCATGCTTTCGCCGAAAAGCATTTTAAAAATCTGACTTGTTGGTTGGATTCACAACGAGTGTAGCTTTAATTCAGTACCCTGCATGTGTATTTTAACATTTACATTACATTTAAGTCATTTAGCAGACGCTCTTATCCAGAGCGACTTACAAATTGGTGCATTCACCTTATGACATCCAGTGGAACAGCCACTTTACAATAGTTCATCTAAATCTTTTAGGGGGGGGTGAGAAGGATTACTTTATCCTATCCTAGGTATTCCTTAAAGAGGTGGGGTTTCAGGTGTCTCCGGAAGGTGGTGATTGACTCCGCTGTCCTGGCGTCGTGAGGGAGTTTGTTCCACCACTTTGTGGATGGAACTTCCTGAGTGGCGCAGCAGTCTAGAACTGCAGTGCAAACTGCGGTTCTACAGATGCTGGTTCGAGACCCGTGCCGGCCACGACTGGGAGACCCATGAGGGGACGAACAATTGGCCCAGCGTCGTCCGAGTTATGGGAGGGTTTGGCCGGCCTGGATGTCCTTGTCCCATCACCCTGTATTTTAATGAATGTTTGAGTTTTAACGAGTGCTATTAGCATTTAGCGTAGCGCATTTGCATTTCCAGATGTCTAGATGGGACGCCTGCGTGTCCGGTAGGAGTAAGAGGTTAACATTAGAAGCCTCCTCCCTAAGTTTTTTTTATTCACTGCTTTAGCACACTCTGCCAACACAGATGTCCTAGCCGTGTCTGAATCCGCGCTTAGGAAGACCAACAAAAACCCTGAAATTTCCATCCCTAACTATAACATTTTCCTATAAGATTGGTTGCAATCTACTGCAGAGATAGCCTGCAGGTCTGTGCCAAAACAATTTGAGCTTCTAATTTTAAAATACCAACTTTCCAAAAACAAGTCTCACACCCCGGCCATCCTACAATCTAAGCTTGATGCCCTAAAGCTCACACAAATGATCAATGAACCTACCAGGTACAACCCCAAATCTGTAAACACGGCACCCTCATAGATATCATCCTAACCAATCTGCCCTCCAAATACACCTCTGCTGTCTTCAACCAGGATCTCAGCGATTACTGCCTAAAACACTTCAGCAAGCAGACCTTTCTAATCGACCTGGCCTGGGTATCCTGAAAGGATATTGACCTCATTCCGTCAGTAGAGGATGCCTTGTTATTCTTTAAAATTGCTTTCCTCACCATCTTAACCTGTTGCGACGCGCAATCCCGTATCCGGGATCCTATTTATAGCTGCAAGCTCATTACCATAATGCAACGTTAACTATTCATGAAAATCGCAAATGAAATGAAATAAATATATTTGCTCTCAAGCTTAGCCTTTTGTTAACAACACTGTCATCTCAGATTTTCAAAATATGCTTTTGAACCATAGCTAAACAAGCATTTAGTATTGATAGCTAGTATAGCATTAAGCCTAGCATTCAGCATGCAACATTTTCACAAAAAAAGAAAAGCATTCAAATAAAATAATTTACCTTTGAAAAACTTCAATGTTTTCAATGAGGAGACTCTCAGTTAGATAGCAAATGATCAGTTATTCCAAAATGATTATTTGTGTAGGACAAATCGCTCCGTTTTGTTCATCACGTTTGGGTAAGAAAAACCCCCGAAAATTAAGTCATTACAACGCAAACTTTTTTCCAAATTAACTCCATAATATCGACAGAAACATGGCAAACGTTGTTTAGAATCAATCCTCAAGGTATTTTTCACATATCTATCGATGATAAATCATTCGTGGCAGTTGATTTTCTCCTCTGAAGGAAATGGAAACGCGCATGGAGCTGGAGATTATGCAATAATTTTGACGGAGGACACCTGGTAAATGTAGTCTCTTATGGTCAATCTTCCAAGGATATGTCTACAAATACGTCACAATGCTGCAGACAACTTGGGGAAATGACAGAAAGTGCAGGCTCATTCCTGGCGCATTCACAGCCATATAAGGAGACATTGGAACACAGCGCATTCAAAATCTGGACCATTTCCTGTATGAAATGTCATCTTGGTTTCGCCTGTAGCATTAGTTCTGGGGCACTCACAGATAATATCTTTGCAGTTTTGGAAACGTCAGAGTTTTTCCTTTCCAACGCTGTCAATTACATGCATAGTCGATCATCTTTTCGTGATAAAAATATCTTGTTTAAAACAGGAACGTTTTTTATCCCAAAATTAAAAGAGCGCCCCCTATCTCGAAGAAGTTAAATAAGCATGCCCCATTCAAAAAATGTAGAACCAGGAATAGAAAGAGCCCTTGGTTCACTCCAGACCTGACTGCCCTTGACCAGCACAAAACATCATGTGGCGTACTGCACTAGCATTGAATAGCCCCCGCAATATGCAACTTTTCAGAGAAGTTAGGAACCAATATACACAGGCAGTTAGGAAAGCAAAGGCTAGCTTTTTCAAACATAATTTCACATCCTGTAGTACAAACTCCAACAAGTTCTGGGACACTGTAAAGTCCATGGAGTATAAGAGCCCCTCCTCCAGCTGCCCACTGCACTGAGGCTAGGAAACACTGTCACCACCGATGAATCCACGATAATTGAGAATTTCAATAAGCATTTTTCTACGGCTACCCCTACACCGGTCAACAGCCCTGCACCCCCCACAGCAACTTGCCCAAGCCTCCCCCATTTGTCCTTCACCCTAATCCAGATAGCTGATGTTCTAAAAGAGCTGCAAAATCTGGACCCCTACAAATAAAATTATCCGCCAAAATTGTTGTAACACCTATTACTAGCCTGTTCAACCTATTTTTCGTATCGTCTGAGATCCCCAAAGATGGGAAAGCTGCCGCGGTCATCCCCCACTTCAAAGGGAGAGACACTCTAGTCCCAAACTGCTACAGACCTAAATCTATCCTACCCTGCCTCTAAGGTCTTTGAAGGTTAACAAACAGATCACCGCCCATTTCGAAACCCACCGTACGTTCTCCGCTATGCAATCTGGATTCTGAGCTAGTCATGGGTGCACGTCAGCATGGCTCAAGGTCCTAAACGATATCATTACCTCCATCGATAAGAGACAATACTGCGCTGCTGTATTCATCGGCCAGGACAAGGCTTTCGTCTCTGTCAATCACCACATTCTTATCGGCAGACTCAACCGCCTTGGTTTCTCAAATGACTGCCTCGCCTGGTTCACCAACTACTTCTCAGATAGAGTTCAGTGTGTCAAATTGGAGCACCTGTTGTCTGGACTTCTGGCAGTCTCTATGCGGGTGCCACAGGGATCAATTCTCGGACCAACTCTCCACTCTGTATACATCAATGATGTCGCTCTTGCTGCGGGTGATTCTCTTATCCACCTCTATGCAGACGACACCACTCTGTATACTTCTGAACCTTCTTTGGACACTGTATTAACTAAACTTCAGATGAGCTTCAATGCCTCACAACTCTCTTTCCGTGACCTCCAACTGCTCTTAAATGCAAAATGCATGCTCTTCAACCGATCGTTGCCCACACCTGCCCGCCCATCCAGCATCACTACTCTGGACGGGTCTGACTTAGACTATGTGGACAACTACAAATACCTAGGTGTCTGGTTAGACTGCAAACTCTCCTTCCAGACTCACATTAAGCATCTCCAATCCAAAATTAAATCTAGAATCGGCTTCCTATTTCACAACAAAGCATCATTCACTCATGCTGCCAAACATACCCCCGTAAAACTGACTATCCTACCGATCCTTGACTTTGGAGATGTCATTTACAAAATTGCCTTGAACACCCTACTCAGCAAATTGGATGCAGTCTATCACAGTGCCTTCCGTTTTGTCACCATAGCCCCATATTCTACCCACCACTGCGACCTGCATGCTCTCGTTGGCTGGCCCTCGCTTCATATTTGTCGCCAAACCCACTGGCTCCAGCTCCATCTAATCATTCCTTTACACTTGTGTGTAAAAGGTAGATGTTGTGAAATTGTTCGATTATTTGTTAGATATTACTGCGTGGTCGGAACTAGAAGCACAAGCATTTCGCTACACTCACATTAACATCTGCTAACCATGTGTATGTGACCAATAACATTTGCAAGGTAAAGCCCCACTTTATCTCCGCTCACTGGTCACCATAGCAGCATCCACCCGTATCACTCGCTCCACAGGTATATTTCACTGGTCACCCCCAAAGCCTATTCCTCCTTTTGCCGCCATTCCTTCCAGTTCTCTGCTGCTAATGACTGGAACGAACTGCAAAAATCACTGAAGCTGGAAACTCATATCCCTCTCACTAACTTTAAGCACCAGCTGTCAGAGCAGCTCACAGATCACTGAACCTATACATAACCCACCTGGTAATAGCCCATCCAACTACCTCTTCCCAATACTGTCATTTATTTATTTTGCTCCTTTGCACACCAGCATCTCTACTTGCACATTCATCTTCTGCACATCTATCACTCCAGTGTTTAATTGCTATATTGTAATTATTTTGCCACTATGGCCTATTTATTTCCTTACCTCCCTTATCCTTCCTCATTTCCACACACTGTATATAGACTTTGTTTTGTATTATTGACTGTATGTTTGTTTATTCCATGTGTAGCTCTGTGTTGTTGTTTGTGACGCACTGCTTTGCTTTATCTTGGCCAGGTCGCAGTTGTAAATGAGAACTTGTTTTCAACTAGCCTACCTGGTTAAATAAAGGTGAAATCAAACAAATAAAACAACTTTTTTAATGTAGAATACTATAGTAAATGCTACAGTATTATCTGCAAAAAAACACTGTGGTAAATACTACAGTATTTAATGTGCATATACTATAGTGAATACTACAGAAAAATCTGTAAAAACACTACAGTGAATACTATAGTATTTATACCATAGTATACTATAGTATATTTTCACGTGGGTGGCTGGCTTGGACTGGGGGTCATGTCAGAGGGAGATTATTGGTGATTTTAGCATGTATAAAGCTGCAGTACTTAGAATTTAACAGCACCTTCGGGGACTTTAAACTGGGGAGCAATGGTGAAAACAGATGTGGAAACTGCTAGAGGAAATAGTTGCAGAGAGATCACCCGTAAACGGGGCTGATGCTGTCAAATTTTACGAAGAAATAATAGCTGAGGAGAGAACAAATGAACAAATGGAGATGTAAGTTGTCTTATTATTCTTCCTATTAGCTGTGTGTGTGTTTGTGTGTGTATGTGTGTGTTTATCTGTGCTTGCATCTGTGTGCTAGTGTGCATGTGTTTGTGTGTGTGTCCTTCAGCCCCTCACTCGAAATGGCTGTGTGAGCACAAGGCTCGTGGGCCTTATCTACACTACATGGCCATAAGTATGTGGACACCTGCTTGTCGAACAATCTCATTCAAAAATCATATGCATTAAGACGGAGTTGGTCCCCCCCCCTTTGCTGCTACAACAGCATCTACACTTCTGGGAAGGCTTTCCACTAGATGTTGGAACACTGCTGAGGGGACTTGCTTCTATTCAGCCACAGGAGCATTACTGAGGTCGGGCACTGATGTTCGGCCAAATAGGACTGGCTCGCAGTCGGCGTTCCAATTCATCCCTAAGGTGTTTGATGGGGTTGAGGCCACGGCTCTGTGCAGGCCAGTCAAGTTCTTCGACACCGATCTTGACAAACCATTTCGGTATGGACCCCACTTTTTTGCACAGTGGCATTGTCATGCAGAAACAGGAAAGGGCCTTCCCCAAACTGTTTCCACGAAGTTGGAAGCAAGTAATAGTCTAGAATGTCATTGAATGCTATATCATTAATATTTCCCTTCACTGGGCCTAAGGGGCCTAGCACAAAGCATGAAAAGACAGCCTCAGACCATTATTCCTCCTCCACCAAACTTTACAGTTGGCACAATGCATTCGGTTAGGTAGTGTTCTACTGGAATCTGCTAAACCCGGATTTGTCTGTCAGAAGGCCAGTTGCAGTATAGTTTCTGATACCCTTATTTCAGAAAAAGTATTTTGGGACTTTACTGAGTGGATAAACGTCTCTCTTCAGCGTGAGCCCAAACACTTATTGAGTGTTTCCCCAGACCAAGTATGAAGACATTGCACAAACAGGCCTTGCACAAACATTTTCCCCCAGCACAATTTCTGGCTGGCACCCGCATTGCCTTCATGTTTGTTTGTCTTACAAATTGGACTTTGGACATGTGTGAGTTCCTATCAAAGTAAGTGGCTTATGTTCTGTATATCGTGTTGTTGTTTTTGCTGTAGCACACCATATATATATGTATGGATCATAATGTATTTACTGTTTTATTAACATGTTTTCAAGTTCTGGTAACAAATCATGCATTTCGATTATAGCATAGATGGTAATGGACACATATGATGTGTGTAAAACACTTGAACGTTGTATTGATTATGATGAGCTAATGCTAACTTTTTATGGCTGCAATCCCGGGATCGATATGACAACTACCAGTGAAAATAGATCGGCGCCAAATTCAAACCACAGAAATCTCATAATTACAATTCCTAAAACATGTGTCTTATATCATTTTAGAGTTAATCTTGTTGTTAATCCCACCAAAGTGTCCGATTTCAAATAGGCTTTTCAGCGAAAGCACTCCAAACGATTATGTTAGGTCTCCACCAAACCACAATAAACACAGACATTTTCCAGCGAAATATAGCATTCAAAAAAGCAGAAATAGAGATAAGATTAATCACTAACCTTGAATTATCTTCATCAGATGACTCTCATAGGACTTCATGTTACACAATACATGCATGTTTTGTTAGATAAAGTTAATTTTTATATAAAAATATCTGAGTTTACATTGGCGTATTAGATTCACTAGTTCCAAAAACATCAAGTGATTTTGCATAGCCACATCATTTCAACAGACGTACTCATCATAAATGTAGATGATAATACAAGTTATACACATGGAATTATAGATAAACCTCTCCTTAATGCAACCGCTGTGTCACATTTCAAATCAAGTTTACGGAAAAAGCAACACATGAAATAATCTGAGACGGCAATCAGAACAGAAGCCAAATTAGCAGCCATGTTGGAGTCAACAGAAACCAGAAAATACATGATAAATGTTTCCTTACCTTTGATGAACTTCATCAGAATGCAGTCCTAGGAATCCCAGGTCCACAATAAATGCTTGATTTGTTTAAAAATGTCCATTATTTATGTCCAATTAGCTTCTTTGGTTAGCGCGTTTGGTAAACAATTCCAAAGTCACAAAGCGCATCCACTATAACTAGAACTATAAATTCCGTAACAGTCAGTAGAAACATGTCAAACGATGTACTGAATCAATCTTTAGAATGTTGTTTACATATATCTTGAATAACATTCCATCCAGAGAATTAGAATGACTTCAGATGACCGGGGAACGCAGGTCCTTCCCCTGTGAACGCGCATGGTGAAAGAATGGTCAACTCGTGGCAGTGGTGACTATTTCCTGTCTCATTCGACTCCCCTTCACATTAGAGTCATCAGACAAAGTTATATTGACTGCTGACATCTAGTGGAAGGCGTAGGAAGTAAAAACTCGTCAATTTCTCGCTGTAATTTCAATGAGAGCTTGGTTGAAAATCTGCCACCCCCAGAAAAAATACAAAAAGGAAGTGGAATTTCTCAGGTTTTCGCCTGCAATATGAGTTCTGTTATACTCACAGACATACTTCAAACAGTTTTAGAAACTTCAGAGTGTTTGTTATCCAATAATAATAATACTATGCATATATTAGCAACTGAGACTGAGGAGCTGGCCGTTTACAATGGGCACCTTTTCATCCAAGCTACACAATGCTGCCCCTGCAGCCATAAAAAGCTGCTATTTTCCGGCTATAGGTGGCGTCATGTTTGTTGACATCATACAATGCATTCTGTTTGTCACGTTAGCATCTGACAGACTAAAGATGTTATACCAAGGGAATGTTCTCTCGACTGACTAATAGTGCTTTCAAGACAACTGTGAACTCGGAAAAATACTAGGAAAAATCATGACGTCAAAGTTCTCGAGTTGGAATTCCGAATTGGATGACCGTTCCCAAAACTGTTTTCGAGTTCCCAGTTGTCCTCCACACGGCATCAGATTGTAACTTTGGTACCTCAGGGTTGCCAGCTCAGACCTCCCTTTCCAGGGGTTCATTTTTAATTAGCGTATAACCTTCTCTTGTGTTTGCCCCTCATTTATTGATAAATCCCCCATCATAGTAGTATTTCCTGCATCATATCCCCCACAAAATAATTATTTCTACCCCCCACGGACTTGAAAACCCCCCACAAATGAAATTAACCCCCCACACAAATCCCCTTTGTTGCGTCATACGTTCTGTTGCTACTTTGAGATCGTACGCTGCAGGAACCTGTCACGCCTTGGTCATTGTATCTTGTGTTTTTGTTATGTGTTTGGGTGGGCCGGGGTGTGACATGGGTTTATATGTTGTATTTCGTATTGGGGTTTGCATTAATTGGGAGTGTGTATTATTAGGGGTGTGTCTAGTTAGGCTTGGCTGCCTGAGGCGATTCCTAATTGGAATCAGCTGATTCTCGTTGTCTCGGATTGGGAACCGTATTTAGGTAGCCTGAGTGCGCGTTGTATTTCGTGGGTGATTGTACCTGTCTCTGTGTTAGTCACCAGATAGGCTGTAATTAGTTTCACTCGTTTGTTGTTTTCTTCTTCAGTTATTTCATGTACCGCATTATCTTCATTAAAAGTCATGAGTAACCTACACGCTGCATTTCGGTCTGACTCTCTTCAAACAACAGACGAAGTTCGTACAGAATCACCCACCACCATTCACAGACCGAGCAGCGTGTGAACTGGCAGGATCTAAAGGAGGACGTTATGGACGGCAGAAGCAGGGATTATACGACGTGGGAAGAAATAGACAGTTGGGCGGCCGACCCAGAGCGAGTGCAGGAGCCCGCCTGGGATTCCCTACAGCAATGCAAAGAGGGCTGTACACGTATGGAATCGAAAAGGAAAGCACGGTTATACAGAGCGAAAACCGAAGGTAACGGGGAAAGCGCAGAGAGAGAGTGGAAGAGTCAGGAATCAGACCTGAGCCTACTCTCCCTGTTAATCGTGAAGAGCAGTTGCAATGGGAGAGACTGCATCATTTGGAGATTTGGACATGGGAGGAGGAATTAGACGGTAAAGGACCCTGGGCGCAGCCGGGAGAATATCGCCGTCCCAAGGAGGAAATAGAAGCAGCTAAAGCGGAGAGGCGCAAGTATGAGGAGGCAGCACGGCGACGCGGTTGGAAACCGGAAAGTCACCCCAAAAAAAATATTGGGGGGGGCTAAAAGGGAGAATAGTTATGCCAGGTAGGAGACCTGCGCATACTCCCTGTGCTCACCATTGGGCTAGTGAGACCGGGCAGGCACCGTGTTATGCTATGGAGCGCACGGTGTTTCCAGTGCGGGTGCAGAGCCAGCTGCGACACATACCAGCCCTTCCTATTGGCCGGGCTAGAGTGGGCATCGAGCCAGGTAAGCTTGGGCAGGCTCGGTGCTCAAGAGCTCCAGTGCGCCTGCACGGTCCGGTCTATCCAGAGCCACCTCTACACACCAGTCCTCCGGTAGCAGCTCCCCGCACCAGGCTTCCTGTGCGTGTCCTCGCGCCAGTACCACCAGTTCCAGCACCACGCACCAGGCCTCCAGTGCGCCTCGCCTGTTCAGCACAGCCAGTGCTTTTCTCCTCTCCTGCACTGTTGGAGTCTCCCGCCTGTTCAGCGCAACCAGAGCCTTTCTCCTCTCCTGCGCTGCCGGAGTCTCCTGTCTGCCCAGCGCCGCCAGTCGGCCCAGCGTCACCAGTCTGCCAGGATCCACCAGAAGTGCCAGTCTGCCAGGATCCGCCAGAAGTGCCAGTCTGCCAAGATCTTCTAGATCGGCCAGACAACCTGAATCATCCAGTTCCACCAGCCAGCCAGGATTTACCGGAGCCTACTACCTGCCTGAGCTTCCTCTCAGTACTGAGCTTCCTCTCAGTACTAGGCTTCCTCTCTGTACTGGGCTCCCTCTCAGTACCGGGCTTCCCCTCAGTACCGGGCTGCTTCGGTCACGGGCTGCCCCTCTGTCCCGGGCTGCCCCTCTGTCCTGAGATGCCCCTCTGTCCTGAGCTGCCCTGCTGTCCTGAGATGCCCCTCTATCCTGAGATGCCCCTCTGTCCTGAGTTTCCCCTCTGTCCTGAGTTGCCCTCTCTGTCCCAAGCTGCCCCTCTGTCCCGAGCTGCCCCTCTGTCCCGAACTGCCTTTGTCCCGAGCTGCCCCTCTGTCCCGAGCTGCCCCTCGGTCCCGAGCTGCCCCTCAGTTATGTGGGGATCAGGGTGAGGACTATTAGGCCATGGTCGGCGGAGAAGGTGGATTAACCTAGGACGCGAAGGGGAGGAACCAGGACATTTATGGAGTGGGGTCCACGTCCCGAGCCAGAACCGCCACCATGGACAGACGCCCACCCGGACCCTCCCTATGCTCTTGAGGTGCGTCCCGGAGTCCGCACCTTAGGGGGGGGGTTCTGTCACGCCTTGGTCATTGTATCTTGTGTTTTTGTTATGTGTTTGGGTGGGCCGGGGTGTGACATGGGTTTATATGTTGTATTTCGTATTGGGGTTTGTATTAATTGGGAGTGTGTATTATTAGGGGTGTGTCTAGTTAGGCTTGGCTGCCTGAGGCGATTCCTAATTGGAGTCAGCTGATTCTCGTTGTCTCGGATTGGGAACCGTATTTAGGTAGCCTGAGTGCGCGTTGTATTTCGTGGGTGATTGTACCTGTCTCTGTGTTAGTCACCAGATAGGCTGTAATTAGTTTCACTCGTTTGTTGTTTTCTTCTTCAGTTATTTCATGTACCGCATTATCTTCATTAAAAGTCATGAGTAACCTACACGCTGCATTTCGGTCTGACTCTCTTCAAACAACAGACGAAGTTCGTTACAGAACCACTCAACAATAATCACAAATACGTGATTGTACTCGTCAAAGGGTTAATACGTCATCAACTTTCATTGTGATCATGTTTTGGAATATTTTTCAGAATAAAATCAACCAATGAAATATGCTTTCAAAAAGATTGTGTTAAACTATTATGAACGGATTTAGGACATCATCATTGGTGATATTTGATGGTCTTTTCATCAGATACTGTATATGTATGATTGTATATATATATTTATATATATACTGTATATACAATCACGCTTCTAAATCTGAGATGGCACTAAACGGCTGCCAGTGTTAGACTGGCATGGTGGTCAAAACCACCCACTGAGGTCTCTGTGTGTGTGTGTGTGTGTGTGTGTGTGTGTGTGTGTGTGTGTGTGTGTGTGTGTGTGTGTGTGTGTGTGTGTGTGTGTGTGTGTGTGTGTGTGTGTGTGTGTGTGTGTGTGTGTGTGTGTGTGTGTTTGAGCATGTCTGGATGCACCTGCCAGCTTATCGTCCCTCAGACGCAAAATCTGGCGCAGATTGGTATCTGAGTGTGTGCGGGCTTGAGTGTATCTGTGTGTGCATGCACCTGTGGCGAAGCCTGCAATTGGTACCATCCTGCCTGAGGTGAGATGAACTCATCATGAGAGGGCTGACAAGCACCAGGCAACAGTACCAAAGAGGAGTGAAAGTCACAGTGCTTTGTTCTGGCCTAGGTGGCCCCTGCACCCCTGTCCCCTGGCCCTGTCCCAATGGTATTCCCTCCTATCCCCTTTACCGTCATATATTAAAAGCAGGTCTAACACTGCCAGTTATAATGAAGAATGTTTGGTGTTTGGACAAACACACACACATGCTGGTACATTGAACATATTTGCAAGTACGTACACTCTATAGCCCTCAAACTCACCTCTGAACCTTGAAGCCACTGCATTTTTTCATTGTTCCCTTCTATTCAGGGACTGATTTAGACCTGGGCACAATTAAGTATCAGGTAGCACAGAAAACCAGTAGGCTCCGGACCTCGTAAGTTAAGAGTTGAATACCCCTGCCCTATAGTTTACATCATTCTCTCTCTCTCTCACACACACACACACACACACACACACACACACACACACACACACACACACACACACACACACACACACACACACACACACACACACACACACACACACACACACACACACACACACACACACACACACACACACACACACACACACACACACACACACACACACACAGTGTTCTCTGGCAGGTCCTGGCTGGTACTTGGTAGGCATATACAGGGCGGGGCTCAGTGTGAGTATTTTGTCTATACAGTAAAACCCAATTACCAGTGCTTTGATGGTATAGCGACAGTCTCATTTGTCAGCTAAACAGCCAGATAAATGTATGCTGATGTCTCTGCTCACTTCCTCCTTTCAACTTAACAACAAGCCCCCTACATATGCAACAATTAAATGGGGCATGGAAGGAGGGCGGCGTAAAGACGAAATCAATGTCATTACATCAAACAAACAACGTACCGTCATATCCACATATTATGCATTCATATTATGCGTGCAGATATCATTTTAAATAAAGCATTAATCGTGTTTAAAAAAATAAAATGTTCATACTAATATCATTTATTTACGATGGCCTTGACATATGTTATAAAGTTGTGTTTTTAAACTAACACACTCACACACTACGTTTATGTGCCGTGCCAAAATGGGATCAAACAAACACTCCTCCCTTCCGCTGTTCTCTGTGAAACCAAGAGACCAAACAAAGGGCTTGTGGCCCCCATCTGCATGAATCATTCACATGGCATATTGGCATCCTGAGCCCACGTCACCCGCGCCCAAAATTAACACCTCCAGCCCAAATTAACTAAATTATCTGGCAGACACAGATGTCCCTGTGCACCCCGTCCACACTCTCCATACACACACAGAACACACCCGATTCCCATCTTAGAGACCCCATTCCACCCCTCCCAAGACATGCCTCTGGAGCAGTGGGAGGCAGACAGAGTGTTACTGGTCATATAATGGCTTGTGGCATGTGTAACAGATATAGGATAGGAGTCATCTGATTTACTGGGAGGAAGGTGTGAAGGTGTGTATTTATGGCTAATCCTGAATCAACCTAGGCACTTGTCTAGACCTTAAAGGATGGGATGGTTGTAAGCAATATAGCAATAATTCCACCAAGCCTATATGGTGACAATCTAACCTTTTCAAATCTACATCTAGGAAAAGGCCATATATATATATAAATATCCAGAGAGAGAGAGAGAGGGAGTGACAGACAAACAGACAAACATGAGCAGTCATAAAAAGAAAGAAAGAGTAGAGATGCAAGAAAGAGAAGGAGAGGAGAGGAGAGGTAGAACAGGATCAATGAGCAGATCCAATCCCTAACGTGGCACTGAGAGAGGAAGAGAGAGCGAGAGAGCCGAGAGAGAGAGAGAGAGAGAGAGAGAGAGAGAGAGAGAGAGAGAGAGAGAGAGAGAGAGAAGAGAGAGCGAGAGAGCCGAGAGAGAGAGAGAGAGAGAGAGCTTGTTCGACTTGCAAGCCTTCCACCTTTTTCCTCCAAACATAACGATGGTCATTATGGCCAAACTGTTCTATTTTTGTTTTGTCAGACCAGAGGACATTTCTGCAAAAAGTACAATCTTTGTCCCCATGTGCAGTTGCAAACCGTAGTCTGGCTTTTTTATGGCGGTTTTGGAGCAGTGGCTTCTTCCTTGCTGAGCGGTCTTTCAGGTTATGTCGATATAGGACTTGTTTTACTGTGGATATAGATATTTTGTACCTGTACCCTCCAGCATCTTCCCATGTTCCTATGCTGTTGTTCTTGGATTGATTTGCACTTTTCGCATCAATGTACGTTCATCTCTAGGACACAGAATGCATCTCCTTCGGTATGGCTTCTGCATGGTCCCATGGTGTTTATACTTGCATACTATTGTTTGTACAGATGAACATGGTACCTTCAGGTATTTGGAAATTGCTCCCAAGGATGAACCAGACTTGTGGAGGTCTACAATTTTTTTTCGGAGGTCTTGGCTTTCTTTTGATTTTCCCATGATGTCAAGCAAAGATGCACTGAGTTTGAAGATAGGCCTTGAAATACATACACAGGTACACCTCCAATTGACTCATATGATGTCAAGTAGCCTATCAGAAGCTTCTGAAGCCATGACATCATATTCTCAAATTTTCCAAGCTGTTTAAAGGCACAGTTAACTTAGTGTATGTAATCTTCTAACCCACTGGAATTGTGATACAGTGAATTCTAAGCTAAATAATCTGTTTGTAAACGATTGTTGGAAAACTTACTTGTGTCATGCACAAAGTAGATGTTCTAACTGACTTGCCAAAACTACAGTTTGTTAACAAGAAATTTGTGGAGTGGTTGAAAAAATGGTTTTATTGACTCCAAGTGTATGTAAACTTCCGACTTCAACTGTATATCTATGTATTCCTTGTGTCACTATTTCTATGTTGAATACAATTTGTTGTCTTTAACTCTGCATTGTTGGAAATATACCCGCAAGTAAGCATTTCACTGACTTTCTACAAAGCATGTGACAAAAAAATATTTGACTTGATTGGAAATAAGCGAGCAGTCTCAGATGCAGATGTGCCACTGTTTACCTGTTGTTTGTTTGTTTGTGTGTGTATGTGTGTGTGTCAGTATCTGCGTGAGAGTTTTGCTTAGTTCTTGACTCATTCCGTAATACAAAATACAGTACATAACCCATCACAGACACCAGCCCAGTGTCCTTGGAGTGTCCTTTGAGACACTGACCCATTGACCAGAGACATCAGTCTGGCCTGGCTGCCTAAAGCCAGAGGAAGGTACCAGACCCCTCTCTGTCCACTAACCAGTGTCTGCTGGGAACTTTTAACCTGAACAGGGTCAAGCACAATGCACCTCCCCAACCAGAGCTCTTTCAGAAGTATTACTGGGACAAACACTCCCCAGTCTAAGCACCCTGGTACTCCCCGTCTCCGGCTTTGCCTGCCTCTTGCCCCCCAGCCAAGCCATATGTGTAAAGCCGGGTGTGAAATTTTGCCACAACCGCCTCTGCTTTGTGGTGGCATCTTCACTATGGTTATCTATGTGTGAAGTCAACAATAACGACAGGATGTTTTCCCCAATTTTCCCTTCCTGTCTTTTGTGCTCACCACTTTGAGAAATCATGTTAGCCTTGACGAAATATGAATGCTTATGTTTTCTTGTCTTTTTTATGAAGGAATGATCTGCAGAACTCAGATTCTTCTCCTCCTCCCCACGAGCGCAGTGTTGTTGTGACAGCCATTGCACAACACACATCCCTCACAGCCAAAAGGAAGAAATATGGGGAGAGAGCGAGAGAGAGAGAGCGAGAGAGAGAGAGCGAGAGAGAGAGAGAGAGAGAGAGAGAGAGAGAGAGAGAGAGAGAGAGAGAGAGAGAGAGAGAGAGAGAGAGAGAGAGAGAGAGAGAGAGAGAGAGAGAGAGAGGATTAAACGAGGTGCTGTCACTTTAAGAGAGATTGTTGAGGCGATGCCAAGCCGGTGACTGTAGCAGTCCTTGTGGCATGACAATATGGCCGCCCAGGGTTCTATTTGCATGCGCTATTCAGGACAGGCCGCATTTTTTAAATTGTTTTTAATCAGAGCAGAATGTCAACAAAATAAATGAAGTTGAGCTTGGATGTAAAAAAAAAAAAACATTTCCCATCGGGGGGATGCACATCTCCCCCCATTCATCAAGGGCTACGTTGAGGGAGTGAAATCTGGGAGAAGACAGTAATCAATGGAAGAGCTCCATATGGTGGGGATCAAAGGTGTCACATAGTGTGTGGTTCTGCTTTATTGCCAGCCAGCACTGTTAATTGGACAACAAGATCAGAGGCAATATTAAAATCCAATTAAATTGATATGAACAGATTGCCAAGTGATGTACACTAATGTATAATTGAGTATCAAGCAAATGCGAGTGGCCCGTCTTGAGCGCGGAGCTACTGAATAAATGATGGAGCCGTAGAGGACAGAAACAAGTTTGCACATTAGCTCCCCCAGTCACTGCTCTCACAGCGGAGGGACACTTCTCCTTTTTTCACTTTTTTTTATCTTACTGGGTCTGGCCGGCATTCTTCAGGAGACATTTTCATCTTGAATGTTTGTGTGTTTATGGAGGGGTGTAAGAGGGGTGGCATCTGTGTGTGTGTCCAAGGGGACGGGAGGGGCTGACGTGTAACATTTTAAACTGCGTAATTCCATCACACGCAGGCGGCTTTAATTTGAGTTGAATAAAATCTAAATGATTTATTGCTTTTTTCCAGAGCAAAAGCAGTGCATGTTGCAGTGCTTCAGCTAATCAGGCATAAACACGGCCAGCCTCCCATCTCACAGGAGAGGCCCTGATACTGAGTGCTCTTTAAGAAAAGAAATAAAGAAGATAAAGAAGGATGCGCTGACACTATTTAACAGACCAGTGAGGCCTAGTCCAAGGTGACATTTCCTGATAAGGTAAACTTGGAAGACAGCCCAAAATAATCCAAAGTTCATCAAAACCCATTAATTTATTAATTGAATATTTTTAGGACTGACTTAATGGGTACAGCAGCAGTACTAATACTTGACATTGTGGGAAGGGGGCAATAAGGAGATTTACATTTCAAATTGTAATGATATTTTGGCTCTTGCGATCTTTCCTTTTTTCCTAATGATTTATTTTTGTTGTTTCGGTCACAGTCCAGCATACGTTTTTATTTTTCTTCTCCCATGCATTAAGCTGGTTTTCTTAATTAAGCGGGCAAGAGACTCATTAGCTGCCATGGTGATGGGGTGGCGCGATGTGCCAGTGAGTGTCTGTCTCTGTGCTGACGGCAGTGCCCGGACAAAGTGCCTTGGGAGCAGGTGCTGACAAGGTCGCCGTGGCAATGCGCCATCTGGGCAAAAGGCCCGAGTCTCGTTGCCACACTGCCATTTATGGAGAGCTCTGCCCAATGCCATCCACCAACGCCACTCAAAGACATCAAAACACACTCTGGCTCTTTGGAGATCTAAAAACACAACCAGGGAGAAACAAAGGGAGAATAATTGGTTTGGCTCAATCTCTCCGTAATATGCCTCTGGTGCTAAAGCTTTTGTGGTTATTCAAACATATGATGCATTCAGTATTTCTACATTCACATTTCATTCATTTCCACATTGTGTTGACATCCGTTTTTTTAAAGTGATAGAGAGAAATATGTGAATTAATGAATGAATATATTTTCATCGCTAATGACGTCTGGTCGTGCATCAGTACCTGAAAATCTGCAATTTAACGTTATATACCTTAAACACACAAGTAAAAGTTAAGGGGGTACCTAGTCCATAGCACAACTGAATGTATTCAACTAAAATGTGTCCTCCACATTTAACCCAACCCCTCTGAATTAGAGAGGTGCAGGGGGCTGCTGTAATTGACATCTACGGTGCTCAGTTGTTTTTAGGGTTGAACTGAATAGCAGATTTTTCAACCTCCCTGACACAGGGATTTAAACCAACGACCTTGGGGGGGGGTCACTGAACTGGTCAATTAACTTATCAGTAGCTCTGTGGGGTGCCTAGTTGGGACAAAATCAGCAACAAAAATACCAGGGCTACCAACGCCACAGGACTATGATGTGAGGCCTCCAGCATCACATCCTAAACCAGTTATTGTAGCTAACCTCTAGTCCAGCATCACATCTTAAACCAGTTATTGTAGCTAACCTCTAGTCCAGCAACACTAGTGGCTAAATCTAACCTTATGTTTGGGTTATTTTTGATGCTGGTGTTTTGTTGTGTTTTACATACAAGTCTTAGTACAAAGAGTTGCTGGAATAAGAATCATATAAATCTGTCTTTCAATGATCAACGATTGCCCACTCTTGGGTCCTAAATTCTGGCCACAGATTACAAATGGCAGACCTACAGCACTGTCACAAAATTATAGAACACCACAGTTGAACGGGATTCAAAATTCCATCCATAAAGTGACACTTGTATGTACAGGGGTGGCAGGGTAGCCTATTGGTTAGAGTGTTGGACTAGTAACCGGAAGGTTGCAAGTTCAAACCCCCGAGCTGACAAGGTACAAATCTGTCGTTCTGCCCCTGAACAGGCAGTTAACCCACTGTTCCTAGGCTGTCATTGAAAATAAGAAGTTGTTCATAACTGACTTGCCTAGTTAAATATGGGTAAAAATTAAAATAAAAAAGTTGAAGTTGGATGTTTACATACACCTTAGCCAAAAACATTTCAACTCAGTTTTTTTTAAACAATAACTGACATTTAATCCAAGTAAAAATGTCCTGTTTTAGGTCAGTTAGGATCACCACTTTATTTAAGAATGTGAAATGTCAGAATAATAGTAGAGTGATATATTTCAGATTTTATTTATTGCATCACATTCCCAGTGCTTCAGAAGTTTACATACACTCAAATAGTATTTGGTAGCATTGCTTTTAAATTGTTTAACTTGTGTAAAGCGTTTCTGTTAGCCTTGCACAAACTTCGCACAATAAGTTGTGAGAATTTTGGCCCATTCCTCCTGACAGAGCTGGTGAAACTGAGTCAGGTTTGTAGGCCTCCTTGCTCACACACACTTTTTCAGTTCTGCCCACAAATGTTCTATAGGATTGAGGTCAGGGATTTGTGATGGCCACTCCAATAACTTGACTTTGTTGTCCTAAAGCCATTTTGCCACAACTTTGGAAGTATGCTTTGGGTCACTGTACATTTGGAATACCCATTTGCGACCAAGCTTTAACTTCCTGACTGATATCTTGAGATGTTGCTTCAATATATCCACATAAATGTCCTACCTCATGATGCCATCTGTTTTGTGGAGTGCACCAGTCCCTCCTGCAGCAAAGCACCCCCATGTCATGATGCTGTGACCCCCGTGCTTCATGGTTGGGATGGTGTTCTTCAGCTTGCAAGCCTCCACATTTTTCCTCCAAACATAACAATGGTCATTATGGCAAAATAGTTTGATTTTTGGTTCATCAGACCAGAGGCCATTTCTCCAAAAAAGTACGATCTTCGTCCCCATGTGCAGTTGCAAAACACAGTCTGACTTTTTATGGCGGTTTTGGAGCAGTGGCTTCTTCCTTGCTGACCGGCCTTTCAGGTTATGCTTCTAAAGCCAAGACATCATATTCTGGAATTCCAAGCTGGTTAAAGGCACAGCCGAATTATAAATGAAATAATCTGTCAGTAAACAATTGTTTGAAAAATGACTTGTGTCATGCACAAAGTAGATATCAAATCAAAATCAAATCAAATTTTATTTGTCACATACACATGGTTAGCAGATGTTAATGCGAGTGTAGCGAAATGCTTGTGCTTCTAGTTCCGACAATGCAGTGATAACCAACAAGTAATCTAACTAACAATTCCAAAACTACTGTCTTATACACAGTGTAAGGGGATAAGGAATATGTACATAAGGATATAAGAATGAGTGATGGTACAGAGCAGCATACAGTAGATGGTATAGTTAAAGTGGCAGTATATACATATGAGATGAGAGTGTATACATATGCATATGAGATGAGTGTGTAGACAAAGTGAACAAAGTGGCATAGTTAAAGTGGCTAGTGATACATGTATTTCATAAGGATGCAGTCGATGATGTAGAGTACAGTATATACATATGCATATGAGATGAATAATGTAGGGTAAGTAACATTATATAAGGTAGCATTGTTTAAAGTGGCTAGTGATATATTTACACAATTTCCCATCAATTCCCATTATTAAAGTGGCTGGAGTTGGGTCAGTGTCAATGACAGTGTGTTGGCAGCAGCCACTCAATGTTAGTGGTGGCTGTTTAACAGTCTGATGGCCTTGAGATAGAAGCTGTTTTTCAGTCTCTCGGTCCCAGCTTTGATGCACCTGTACTGACCTCGCCTTCTGGATGATAGCGGGGTGAACAGGCAGTGGTTCGGGTGGTTGATGTCCTTGATGATCTTTATGGCCTTCCTGTAACATCGGGTGGTGTAGGTGTCCTGGAGGGCAGGTAGTTTGCCCCCAGTGATGCGTTGTGCAGTCCTCACTACCCTCTGGAGAGCCTTACGGTTGAGGGCGGAGCAGTTGCCGTACCAGGCGGTGATACAGCCCGCCAGGATGCTCTCGATTGTGCATCTATAGAAGTTTGTGAGTGCTTTTGGTGACAAGCCGAATTTCTTCAGCCTCCTGAGGTTGAAGAGGCGCTGCTGCGCCTTCTTCACGACGCTGTCAGTGTGAGTGGACCAATTCAGTTTGTCTGTGATGTGTATGCCGAGGAACTTAAAACTAGCTACCCTCTCCACTACTGTTCCATCGATGTGGATAGGGGGGTGTTCCCTCTGCTGTTTCCTGAAGTCCACAATCATCTCCTTAGTTTTGTTGACGTTGAGTGTGAGGTTATTTTCCTGACACCACACTCCGAGGGCCCTCACCTCCTCCCTGTAGGCCGTCTCGTCATTGTTGGTAATCAAGCCTACCACTGTTGTGTCGTCCGCAAACTTGATGATTGAGTTGGAGGCGTGCGTGGCCACGCAGTCGTGGGTGAACAGGGAGTACAGGAGAGGGCTCAGAACGCACCCTTGTGGGGCCCCCGTGTTGAGGATCAGCCGGGAGGAGATGTTGTTGCCTACCCTCACCACCTGGGGGCGGCCCGTCAGGAAGTCCAGTACCCAGTTGCACAGGGCGGGGTCGAGACCCAGGGTCTCGAGCTTGATGACGAGCTTGGAGGGTACTATGGTGTTGAATGCCGAGCTGTAGTCGATGAACAGCATTCTCACATAGGTATTCCTCTTGTCCAGGTGGGTAAGGTAAGTGTGCAGTGTGGTTGAGATTGCATTGTCTGTGGACCTATTTGGGCGGTACGCAAATTGGAGTGGGTCTAGGGTGTCAGGTAGGGTGGAGGTGATATGGTCCTTGACTAGTCTCTCAAAGCACTTCATGATGACGGAAGTGAGTGCTACGGGGCGGTAGTCATTTAGCTCAGTTACCTTAGCTTTCTTGGGAACAGGAACAATGGTGGCCCTCTTGAAGCATGTGGGAACAGCAGACTGGTATAGGGATTGATTGAATATGTCCGTAAACACACCGGCCAGCTGGTCTGCGCATGCTCTGAGGGCGCGGCTGGGGATGCCGTCTGGGCCTGCAGCATTGCGAGGGTTAACACGTTTAAATGTCTTACTCACCTCGGCTGCAGTGAAGGAGAGACCGCATGTTTTCGTTGCAGGCCGTGTCAGTGGCACTGTATTGTCCTCAAAGCGGGCAAAAAAGTTATTTAGTCTGCCTGGGAGCAAGACATCCTGGTCCGTGACTAGGCTGGGTTTCTTCTTGTAGTCCGTGATTGACTGTAGACCCTGCCACATGCCTCTTGTGTCTGAGCCATTGAATTGAGATTCCACTTTGTCTCTGTACTGACGCTTAGCTTGTTTAATAGCCTTGTGGAGGGAATAGCTGCATTGTTTATATTCGGACATGTTACCAGTCACCTTGCCCTGATTAAAAGCAGTGGTTCGCGCTTTCAGTTTCACGCGAATGCTGCCATCAATCCACGGTTTCTGGTTTGGGAATGTTTTTATCGTTGCTATGGGAACGACATATTCGACGCACGTTCTAATGAACTCGCACACCGAATCAGCGTATTCGTCAATATTTCCATCTGACGCAATACGAAACATATCCCAGTCCACGTGATGGAAGCAGTCTTGGAGTGTAGAGTCAGCTTGGTCTGACCAGCGTTGGACAGACCTCAGCGTGGGGGCCTCTTGTTTTAGCTTCTGCCTGTAGGCAGGGATCAGCAAAATGGAGTCGTGGTCAGCTTTCCCGTAAGGGGGGCGGGGCAGGGCCTTATATGCGTTGCGGAAGTTAGAGTAACAATGATCCAAGGTTTTACCACCCCTGGTTGCGCAATCAATATGCTGATAAAATTTAGGGAGTCTTGGTTTCAGATTAGCTTTGTTAAAATCCCCAGCTACAATGAATGCAGCCTCTGGATAAATGGTTTCCAGTTTGCAAAGAGTTAAATAAAGTTCGTTCAGAGCCATCGATATGTCTGCTTGGGGGGGGATATATACGGCTGTGATTATAATCGAAGAGAATTCTCTTGGAAGATAATGCGGTCTACATTTGATTGTGAGGAATTCTAAATCAGGTGAACAGAAGGATTTGAGTTCCTGTATGTTTCCTTCATCACACCATGTCCCGTTAGTTATGAGGCATACGCCCCCGACCACTCTTCTTACCAGAGAGATGTATGTTTCTGTCGGCGCGATGCGTGGAGAAACCCGTTGGCTGCACCGCCCTGGATAGCGTCTTCCCAGTAAGCAATGTTTCCGTGAAGCAGAGAACGTTGCAGTCTCTGATGTCCCTCTGGAATGCCACCCTTGCTCGGATTTCGTCAACCTTGTTGTCGAGAGACTGGACATTGGCAAGAAGAATGCTGGGAAGTGGTGCGTGATGTGCCCTTTTTCGGAGTCTGGCCAGAACACCTCCTCGTTTCCCTATTTTTCGGAGTCGTTTCCTTGGGTCGCTGCATGCGATCCATTCCGTTGTCCTGTTTGTAAGGCAGAACACAGGATCCGCGTCACGGAAAACATATTCTTGGTCGTACTGATGGTGAGTTGACGCTGATCTTATATTCAGTAGTTCTTCTCGACTGTATGTAATGAAACCTAAGATGACCTGGGGTACTAATGTAAGAAATAACACGTAAAAAAAAAAACTGCATAGTTTCCTAGGAACGCGAAGCGAGGCGGCCATCTCAGTCGGCGCCGGAAGTATTGCTAACCGACTTGCCAAAAACTATAGTTTGTTTGCAATAAATTTGTGGAGTGTTTTAAAACAAGTTTTAATGACTCCAACCTAAGTGTATATAAACTTTAGACTTCAACTGTATGTACAGTATGCACAACTGTATCTACAACTGTATGTACAGTATGTGTGTGTGTGTGTGTGTGAGACAGAGAGAGAGAGAGAGAGAGAGAGAGAGAGAGAGAGAGAGAGAGAGAGAGAGAGAGAGAGAGAGAGAGAGAGAGAGGGAGAGGGAGAGGGAGAGGGAGAGGGAGAGGGAAAGATGGAGGGGGGGGGACTACCACAACTGGTGTGAGTTTGTACTCTAAGGTTTTTGATCAGAGCGTCCATATACTAAACCCCTCAAGACACACAGTAAGAAGGGAAACCCATACTTATGCCCTGGTCACCTCCCCTTTCTCCCATTATTTTGTAACCTCCATGCGGTCTCCATCCACGAGCCTTGGCTGTCATTATGCGGTCCGCTGTTTGGCTTTGCAGACATTCTCCCTTTGATTTGGCTAACAGATGTTTTTTTTAAATGAAGGTATATAAAACAGGGAATAATCTCTTTGCCCAAACACCAGCCCTTTAAGGTCTTGAACCCTGGGCAGGGGCGGAGCGCCATATTTGAATCCTTGGATCTCAAAGAGAGCTGCTGCGGCTGCAATCACTGTTTATTATAAAGATTTCTGAAAGGCTGTTTTGTGGTCAACCATGTGGCATTAGGGCAAAGATGAAAGGAAACATTTGATTTGCAGGCTTCTCTCTCTCTCTCTCTCTCTCTCTCTCTCTCTCTCTCTCTCTCTCCCTCCTTCTCTCTCCCTCTCTCTCTCCTTCTCTCTCCCTCTCTCTCTCCCTTCATCTATCCGCCTGGCCTGGCTAAACAGTCACACATTGCTCTACTGTAATCCTACACTGAACTGAGTGTTTGGATATGCGTGCGTATGTTGTGAATCTGTGTTTGCACAAATTCGGACCCCCAAAGTAGTATCTGGGGGATTTTCTTAAAGACTCTACTTGAATCGCAGTCCCTAATCTAGTGTATACCCCTAAACCCGTTCACACACACAGACTGCAGACCTAATCTAGTGTATACCCCTAAACCCGTACACACACACAGACTGCAGACCTAATCTAGTGTATACCCCTAAACCCGTACACACACAGACTGCAGACCTAATCTGGTGTATACCCCTAAACCCGTACACACACACAGACTGCAGACCTAATCTAGTGTATACCCCTAAACCCGTACACACACACAGACTGCAGACCTAATCTTCAGTGTAGAGGAACGGCTACTCATTTGGATTGAAGGCAGAAAAAATATGGTCTCTCTTTGCACCCGTTTTTATTTATTTATCTTTACACCCGTTTTTATTTATTTATCTTTACACCCGTTTTTATTTATTTATCTTTACACCCGTTTTTATTTATTTATCTTTACACCCGTTTTTATTTATTTATCTTTACACCCGTTTTTATTTATTTATCTTTACACCCGTTTTTATTTATTTATCTTTACACCCGTTTTTATTTATTTATCTTTACACCCGTTTTTATTTATTTATCTTTACACCCGTTTTTATTTATTTATCTTTACGCACGTTTTTATTTGTTACACACATTTGATATTTTTCGTCCTCCTTTCACTCATTCCCTCCCCCTCCTGTCTCTCACCCTTACCCTCACCTTTCCAAACTTTCATCCCCAAATGATTCATCAAAATGGCATTTACCTTCGTGGACCACTTTGGAAACAAGTGCTAAATTCATACTCTTAAGTGCTATCTGTTTGATTCACATTGTACATGTTGTTGTTGAAGTATTTTACCCCCAAAAATGCAACTCAATTCAAGGTATTTCAAAAAAAGGACCGCATTTGAGAAATAGTCAACTGTTCGTGCAAGATATACACCTCCTTGAAAGCGAATACATGATGTCTAATAAAAGAAAATCTAATTGTATTTGTCACAGGCGCCGAATAGAACAAGTGTAGACCTTATAGTGAAATGCTAACTTACAAGCCCTCAACCAACAATGCCGTTTTAAGAAAAAAAAGTGTTAATGTATATACTCAAATAAAAAAGTATAAACACTACCTTTCAAAAGTTTGGGGTCACTTAGAAATGTCCTTGTTTTTGAAAGAAAAGCATTTTTTGTCCATTAAAATAACATCAAATTGATCTGAAATACAGTGTAGACATTATTAATGTTTTAAATGACTATTGTAGCTGGAAACAGCAGATTTTTTTAATGGAATATGTAGATCAGAGGTGTACAGAGGCCCATTATCAGCAACCATCAGTCCTGTGTTCCAATGGCAAGTTGTGTTAGTTAATACAGGTTTATCATTTTAAAAGGATAATTGATCATTAGAAAACCCTTTCGCAATTATGTTAGCAAAACTAAAAACTGTTGTTCTGGTTAGAGAAGCAATAAAACAGTCCTTCTTCAGACTAGTTGACTATCTGGAGCATCAGCATTTGTGGGTTCGATTACAGGCTCAAAATGGACAGAAACAAAGACATTTCTTCTGAAACTCATCAGTCTATTCTTGTTCTCAGAAATGAAGGCTATTCCATGCGAGAAATTGCCAAGAAACTGAAGATCTCGTACAACGCTGTGTACTGCTCCCTTCACAGAACAGCACAAACGGTCTCTAACCAAAATAGAAAAAGGAGTGGGAGGCCCCGGTGCACAACTGACGATTGGTAGATTGTGCGCACTGTCATGTTTGTTTTTTCAGGTCAACCAAAGATAAGGAGAGGAGACAATGAGTTTGGTCTGTTTTGAAATATGCATGTTGAACAGGGTGTGTCTACCATCATTCACTTCCCTTCATTCCCTTCCAGAAGTGTATTCAAAATATGCGTGAGCCATCCCTTCGTCTAAATTTGTTTCAACATCTTTGGTCTGACAGATGTTTTAGGTGACATCCAGAATGCACTGTATAATGTCAACAAACATGGCACCACACAGAGATTGCAAATAGCTTAGCATTAGCTCATCATAATCCGTACAGTATTTTGTTACACATCATATGTGTCCATTACAATCTCTGCAAGAATCGGAATACATGATTTGTCACCATTTTCTTGAAAACATCTGAATAAAACAGTAAATGCATTACGCTCCATTCGTACATACGGTATGCTACAGTAGAAACGACAACATGATATACAGAAAATAAGGCACTTACTTTGATAGGAGTGCACACACGTTCAAAGTTATTGTATCTAAGGAAAACAACAATGAAGGGGAAGAAGTGTGTGTAATGATTGCATACTTGGTCTGGGAAACACTGGAGAAGTGCTTGGGCTTTAGTCTAAGAGAGAAGTTAGTCCGGCTCAGTAAAGCCTCAAAAATATAAATGCAACATGCAAGAATTTCAATGTCTTTACTGAGTTACAGTTCACAGAAGGAAATCAGTCATTTGAAATGAACTAATGATGTCCTAATTTATGGATTTCACATGACTGGGCAGGGGTGCAGTCAGGGTGTGACACTAGTGAGCCAAGCCCCGCCAACCAGAATGAGTTAATCCCACAAAAGGGCTTTATTACAGTGGAAATAGTCCTCAATTACATTAGCTCTCCGGGTGGCTGGTCTCAGATGATCCATCAGGTGAAGAAGCTGGATGTGGAGGTCCTGGGCTGGCATTGTTACACATGGTATGCAGTTGTTTGGCCAGTTGGGCATACTGACAAATTATTTAAAACTAATTTGCAGACGTTTTATGGTTGAGAAATTCATATTAAACTCTCTGGCAACAGCTCTGGTGGAAATTCCTGCAGTCAGCATGCACATTTTAGAGTGGCCTTTATTGTCCCCAGCACAAGGTGAACCTGTGTAATGATCATGCTGTTTAATCAGCTTCTTGATATGCCACAACTGTCAGGTGGATGGCTTGTCTTGACAAAGGGGAAGTGCTCACCAACAGGGATGTAAACACATTTGTGCAAACCATTTTAGAGATGTTAGCTTTTTGTGTGCATGGACCATTTCTGGGATCTGTTATTTCAGCTCATGAAACATGGGACCAACACTTTACATGTTGCGTTTATATTTTTGTATAAATTGTCCGCAACAGTGAAATGCTCTACTTCGATGTGAATTAATGAGGAGGTGGAACACACCTCAATTCAAACCCTCATTAGAAAGTAAAAAAATAATAATTTGAAATTGACAAGTTGAAACATAACCTATAGATAATTAGAGGTCAGTGTATCTTGGTTTGAGGGCAGCGCGGGTTAACTGTCCTGTTGCACAGCAAACATATTTTGGAACAGTGAGTGAATTCTGACATTGTAATGAATACTCAGGGAGAATAAGGTGTAGATTCATGCGCAGATCACGGCAGGTGTTATTTTGCCGTCGCTGAAGGCAAGAATCGTGGTCACAGGTAGGCAAACAGGCAGGTGAAACTAAACTAGGACTGAAGGCTATAACTGGTTCTCACAAACAACCTTGGAAAAGGCTTAGTAGAGTCAAGACAAAAAATAGGCACAAACAGAATGAACTGAATAAAATAAGAAGCTGATGAGACCAGATGAGTATCTAACACAGGTGAAATCAATGAACAAAAATGAAAGCCTGGGCTACGTTCAAGAATACAAAGAAACAGGGCTACGTTCTAGAACACAACGAAACAGAACACAAGGTTGACTAAGAAAACAAATACAGAACCTCACAGACATCACAAAAAATTCAGAAAACTCACTCTGGGGCGACCGTTAGAGATATTTGGAACTCGTGAAAAGGTTCAACATAAATAATACTACCATCGGGTATCATCAGTATTCATTATTCCCGCGGCTTCTTAGAGCATTGTGAACTGCTGGGTAATCGTTTTTGTTGTTGTGAGCAAGGAGGAAGGAATATATTGACGTTCTCAATACCTTTTCAAACATCTGAAATGGAACTCTATTTCTAGTGATCAGGCTGACCATAGCAACATACCGTATTAAGTGTTGAGATATTACAGTTGTGTGCTAACGCACAAACTTGCTAACACAGTGACTTGTCAAGCTAACATATATAATGCCGAGCACATGCCAATAATATTTTTTTACATCAAACACTCTATGATGCATCTGTATGACACAATGGTTCTTCACCATTTTATCTTTTACGTTTTCTTAATTTTCAAAACTCATACCAATATTATTGGACCTTAAAAATAACAGTCGAGGAGAAATTCCAAACATGAAGGTGAAATATGCTGACGCTACCAAACATATCTTGCGTATTCCCATTTGATTGGGAATGTAGCGTTCCTGAGCACACCCAGGGCCATACTGGTGCCTGTTTGGGCATTAAACAGAAGACATGAAATGCTTTGAGAGCCTCGTCCCTCCTGTAGCAGGACCCTAAGCGCAGTAACCTTATATCAAAGCCTTGCGTGTCGAACAGCGAGGGGAACCACATTAATTATTGAAGCGTGTTGGATAACAAGCTGTGAGCCACGGTGGATGCGTATTGTAAGGACGACTACCTCCCGTGGCCGTTAATCTACTTTTAACCTTTTTGTCTTTGAGCTCTGTGAGCACATTAGCCATGAGAGGGAGAAGGAGAAAGATATCCCACACACAGTTAGAATGCTTTGAGGGCTATCTATCAGCTCGATAGACTAAATAATGTCTCCACCAAGTGGGAATTTGTTAGACGATGTATCTGTTTGAAATGTTGTTTGCTCGAAATGTTGCCATGGAAAGACACCTTGTATCGAAATATGAGACCAAAATGGTGAGTTTAATCTCACAACTGTAAAGTAGTATTTCGAACATCACAGCCATTCACAGATCACCATACTCACAGTCACAACACCATGACTGGGTTGAATTTCTCAGTCTCAAAAAGACTTGCCCTTCCCTTTGTCATCCATGACTAAGAGCCACGGTCAAAACAGTCGAGCACTGAGATATGAGCCAAAACTCAGGATCAAATACCTTAGTCCAACCACAAGGTCAATCTTATGTTTTGACTACAGTAACAGAGAAATGAAATGCAGTATAAAACATAAATCATACTATTAGCTTTTAGGATATATATATGCGTGGATTTACTAGCCGATGTGTTTTGATTTCCGGAAAACAATGTAATTGTACAAATGTCCTGCCACAAAGCTAATTATTTTAGTTATGTCAACTGACAGGCTGGCAAAATGCAGGCTATTTTGGAATAAATAATATTTCAGACCAAAGGCAGTCTGTGGTGTAGCTCATCTTTGACTGTCTTTCTGTAAACCCACACAGCCCTGACCTATTGTGTGGGTTGAAGTGTCACAACCTCCAGCACTTTAACACACACACACACGACACAACAACACTCACTCTACTCAGGGAGACTTGTTAACCTGAATGGACTCCCCCTTCCACTGACCAGCAGTGACCAGCCTTTCATAGACATGCGTTGTGTTTACTCAGGGCCATGACCTTTGACCCCTAGAAGAGTGGGTTGTTGTAGAAAGGCACAGCATGGTCACACTTTAATTGGATTGTCTGTATTTTCCATCTGTAGATGCTCTACAGATGGTCATACTATCAACAAACTATCTGTTGATAAGCAACTGCTTGCTTTGGTTAGTAATTGGTTAGTAATTTTTATTTACAATGACGGCCTACCCCGGCCAAACCCTCCCCTAACCAGGATGATGCTGGGCCAATTGTACCTCACCCTATGGGACTCCCGATCGCGGCTGGTTGTGATACAGCCCAGGATCGAACCAGGGTCTGTAGTGAGGCCTCTAAACCGCTGCGCCACTCAGGAGGGGTTAAGGGTAAGGGTTAAGGTGAGAGTTAGGGCTAGGGTTAAGTTTAGGGTTAGGATAAGGGTTAAGGTTAGGGTTAGGATAAGGGTTAAGGTTAGGGTTACAGTTAGGTTTAGGGTTAGGATAAAGGGCAGGGTTACAGTTAGGTTTAGGGTTAGTAGATAGTTAGCCGAAAAGTTACTAATAGTATGTATTGTAGATAGTCTGTAATTAGTCTGTAGACAATCTACATATGGACTATCCAAATAAAGTGTTACCCAGAGCACTCCCACACCTGTCAATGTTAATTTAGTACCCTCTTGAAGGCCATTTAATGGTAGAGTGTCTGTGTGTGTAAGAGAAAGAGACATTTGTGGTCTTGGTGTATCGATTGCATCACTAACATTACTTCCATGAGTGTTTCTTTGGGAGAGGAAATGGCACTCTGTGTCTGGCAACCTCTTCCTGCATTTATCCGTTTATTTATATTTATGAACATTTCCCATAACAAAAACACTTTCAAATGTATCTGAATAATGTCAATGCCAATCGATTCACTTGGATTCCCTTCCTGCTTTAGTAGTTGTGTGGATTTGTCTCATTTAGAATCAAATTTTGCCTCTGACAAAAGTAATGTTTGTAAGTCGTTTGAGCGACCACAGCAGGCCGACAACCCGTCCTCACACTTAATTTCTAACAAGGCTCAACTCTCTAACTCTCTTTCTTTCCATAGCATGAGACACTTTGCATATTTACTCTGCTGTTTTATGTTTAATAACACATTAAGAGGGACTTCATTAATTACAGAAGATAAACTGGTTGTGAGAGCAGCATTTGATCTGATTTCTGGTGAAAAAAAGCATTCCCACACAAATAAATCCCATTGTTGTTTCGCCAAAACAAAAAAGAAAGAAAAAGCAACAAGAACATTGAGTAAAAGTGTCCCTGCTCAGTATGCAATGGGGCTGCTATCCTTTCAAGTACAGTCGCAACAATTATCATCAAAGCCGAGTGGAGCAGGAACCTTTGTTTTCTCCCAATCCGCATGGCGTGAACCTGACCCTCTTTCTTGAAGCGGGTGGAGGATTACATGCTCCTTTAGTACAGTTTGATAGCTAGAGCACTTTTTTCCCATTTATTATTAATTTTTCGTTTTAATTTATTATTCATTTGATCTAAAATTTCATTAATTTTCTAAAATGTTCCAATTGGCGTGTGGGTTTCTTTGTCCCCTTGCTTTTGTAGTTGGCTATTATTCTTTTATGTGGCAGTGTTGTAGAGGTTATCATCTTGTGAGGGCAAACAGCACTCGCTGAACAGTTTTAAAAAGCTTTTAATGAGAAGGGTCAGCAGTGGACTGGCGACAAGGAGGAGAAGAGGAGAAGAGGGAGAGGTGGGCTTTCGCTTTGCAGTCTGTGCTGATCGTCCCATTCCTCCTCTTCCACGATTAGTATCGGAAATGATCTCCCTCTCTCTCTCTCTCTCTCTCTCTCTCTCTCTCTCTCTCTCTCTCTCTCTCTCTCTCTCTCTCTCTCTCTCTCTCTCTCTCTCTCTCTCTCTCTCTCTCTCTCTCTCTCTCTCTCTCTCTCTCTCTCTCTCTCTCTCTCTCTCTCTCTCTCTCTCTCTCTCTCTCTCTCTCTCTCTCTCTCTAATCATTACTGTGAACTCCACCCTAAAGTCCACCTTAAAGTCCTGTAGGCTTAGCATTGGATGTAGCATTGAACTCAGCAGGAATTTCAAGGTGTCAGGTATCTATCAAAAATATTTGGGAAATGGCATTTCTAGGAAGAATAACATCACTGAAATTAAAATTCCCTCTGATATTCTTCGACACGGTGAAAAGCTATTCTTGTCTTTTTCTCCAGACGTTTATCATCCCGTACATTTTTTTGTGATTTACTCAAATCATGAGATATCCCTCTTTACCTTTTCCAATCTAACTGGCTCTTTCTTTCTTTTAATCTGACATTGTAGCTCTTTCTCTGACTTTAGCCTTGACTCTAATCTTCTTCTACAGGCCAGTCTAATCCATTCCATTTTTAGCATTTTTACAGCCAAGGCAAGCTTCTTCTACTACAGACCACACTTAAGGCCACTTGGATAAGATAAACTCTCACAACTTGGAGATCTACTCAGAGTTGCCTAGAGTGAATATAGGCCAGTGATAAGGTGATTCATTCTATTTTGAAAGGGTGGATCAAGGAAAAATTCCCACAAGTTTTGCTTTTAGTAAGAAACCTGAAGAAGAGTCAGACTCGAGTGGAGCCCATCCTTCTCTGCCTATGGTAGGGCAGGGATGAAGTATGGTCCTCCCTTCTCTGCCTATGGTAGGGAAGGGATGAAGTATGGTCCTCCCTTCTCTGCCTATGGTAGGGAAGGGATGAAGTATGGTCCTCCCTTCTCTGCCTATGGTAGGGAAGGGATGAAGTATGGTCCTCCCTTCTCTGCCTATGGTAGGGAAGGGATGAAGTATGGTCCTCCCTTCTCTGCCTATGGTAGGGAAGGGATGAAGTATGGTCCTCCCTTCTCTGCCTATGGTAGGGAAGGGATGAAGTATGGTCCTCCCTTCTCTGCCTATGGTAGGGCAGGGATGAAGTATGGTCCTCCCTTCTCTGCCTATGGTAGGGAAGGGATGAAGTATGGTCCTCCCTTCTCTGCCTATGGTAGGGAAGGGATGAAGTATGGTCCTCCCTTCTCTGCCTATGGTAGAGCAGGGCTTAAGTATGGTCCTCCCTTCTCTGCCTATGGTAGGGCAGGGCTTAAGTATGGTCCTCCCTTCTCTGCCTATGGTAGGGCAGGGCTTAAGTATGGTCCTCCCTTCTCTGCCTATGGTAGAGCAGGGCTTAAGTATGGTCCTCCCTTCTCTGCCTATGGTAGGGCAGGGCTTAAGTATGGTCCTCCCTTCTCTGCCTATGGTAGAGCAGGGTTTAAGTATGGTCCTCCCTTCTCTGCCTATGGTAGAGCAGGGCTTAAGTATGGTCCTCCCTTCTCTGCCTATGGTAGGGCAGGGCTTAAGTATGGTCCTCCCTTCTCTGCCTATGGTAGAGCAGGGCTTAAGTATGGTCCTCCCTTCTCTGCCTATGGTAGAGCAGGGCTTAAGTATGGTCCTCCCTTCTCTGCCTATGGTAGGGAAGGGATTAAATATGGTCCTCCCTTCTCTGCCTATGGTAGAGCAGGGCTTAAGTATGGTCCAACCTTCTTTGCCTATGGTAGGGAAGGGATTAAATATGGTCCTCCCTTCTCTGCCTATGGTAGAGCAGGGCTTAAGTATGGTCCTCCCTTCTCTGCCTATGGTAGGGAAGGGATTAAGTATGGTCCAACCTTCTTTGCCTATGGTAGAGCAAGGGCTTCATTTTGTCCACCCTTCTAAAGCTAGGGTAGGAGAATACTTGGTCAATTTTCTAACAGGAAGCAACAAGCTGAACAATAGCATTCTTCTCAGCTCCCACCAAGAGGTCCGTTCTCTTTATCTACCTCTGAAGGGGATTACTGCTTCCTCTGCTTTTATTGTACAGAATAAACTCTCTTGTCTTTTACACCAAAGGCTGTGTGTGTGTGTGTGTGTGTGTGTGTGTGTGTGTGTGTGTGTGTGTGTGTGTGTGTGTGTGTGTGTGTGTGTGTGTGTGTGTGTGTGTGTGTGTGTGTGTGTGTGTGTGTGTGTGTGTGTGTGTGTGTGTGTGTGTGTGTGTGTGTGTGTGTGTGTGTGTGTGTGTGTGTGTGTGTGTGTGTGTGTGTTTGCGTACATGTGCATCATGTGTGGGTACATGGACGTTCATGTCTCTTTCATCTCCATTATCTCCCTCCCAGCATTCTGAAATGTCAGTACATCTCTCTTGCAAATGTGTGTGTGTGTGTGTGTGTGTGTGTGTGTGTGTGTGTGTGTGTGTGTGTGTGTGTGTGTGTGTGTGTGTGTGTGTGTGTGTGTGTGTGTGTGTGTGTGTGTGTGTGTGTGTGTGTGTGTGTGTGTGTGTGTGTGTGTGTGTGTGTGTGTGTGTGTGTGTGTGAGTTTGTGACCCGTTTGTATGGGGCTAGCCTTGGTCGGCTCCCAACGGTGCATCGCCTGAGCTCGAAGGCCTAGCGCTTAGCCCGCGCATCGATAAGCGGCCCTTCAAAGCACAGGGTGGAAAAACGGCTCTGCCCTGTCAAAGCCGGACAAATTCCCTTCTACCTCTCTGAACCTCACTGCACCACAGTACAAAGAAAAAGCAGGATGAAAAAGCAAAATAAACGATTGGCTGGTCTTTTGGGCAAAGCCCAGGTGGACACAGCAGCAGATGGATGGAAGGGGTGCTATTACCCCTGAAAAGCACTCACACCCTGCTCCCTCTGTCGCCCGATCCAAAACCACCCCTCTACCCTGTCCTGTACACCCTGGTGGAGATCTGAGAGGATTTGATGGATGTTAGCATAGTGAAAAAGAGGGCGTGATAGAGGTGTTAAAATTATGTTATTACCTATTGAATCTTCTCAGTTCTCCACAAATGCACAGGTGATAGGGGCTAGGGATTGATTTGAGTTCAAGAATGTGGGTTTCCTATTACAATACAAGACAGTCCAGAAAGGGTGGGGGTAACTCCAGTATATTCAGGACAGCTGGGCTTGCATGTGTGTATATACTGTATATTACAAGAAGAGAACGCAACCCAGCGCAGTCAACCTACTGCACTGTAGCACCACACAGGGCCAGGCTCACTCCCTACGGTACCAAGATGTAAGCATGTATCCACGGGGCCTTCAGGAGACAATTTCAAATAAAATTGTATTTACTCTAAAACACACTAAAATGACCAACAAACCTCTCCTTTGATACAAAGAAACGTGTTGGATGAAAGCAGAGAAAACATGGCCTCAGCAAGTCCTTTTATCACTGGCATTAATTTGTTCTCTAGAACAACAAATGATTATCTGCCTCTCTAGTGAGAATGTTGTGTTCTTTTATCTGCCTCTCAGATATTAATTATATATTTATATGTAGAATATGCAACAACAGAAAAAAAGATTTAGAATGTTGGGGAGGCAAATGGATTAAATATTAAACTATGTCGAAAATCGCTCTGTTACCTAAAGGGATGCTACAGTAAAAAAATATATATATATATTTCCTTCCTTCTTTTTTTATTTTCTTTCTGTGGAGAGATTCTCTTTAAAGCTGTGTGCTTTGCAGGCATGCTTCCCCGACACACGGACGCTGGCGGAGTGTGGGTGTGTGTGTGTGTGCGTGCGTGTGTGTTTCTCAGTGCATTTGTGTTGTGGGCTGTTTGTTATGGCGTGGGCTGTTTGCTGGGTCACTCCAGATAAACTCATGTGTCACAGCGGCAAAGCAGCGCTGCTGACCAGAGCGCCTGCAATATGCAACGAGTTTGAATCATTTCTCTTCCCCCCCCGGCTCTTCCACTGAGAACCATGCAAAAAGTGCAGAGGGAAATAGAAGAGAGAAACAGAGAACAGGGGGGAGGGAGGGGGGGTTGGACACTCTGTACCATTGACTGGTACTGCAGAGGTCCTGGGGGAGAACATTAGGGAAGCTTTGAAGGGAGGAAGAAGGCCTGAGCACCAGAACAACCACTTACTGTACATTGCTCCGGTCACAGGGTCACCAGCCATTCTGACCCTCGTGTGTGTGTGTGTGTGTGTGTGTGTGTGTGTGTGTGTGTGTGTGTGTGTGTGTGTGTGTGTGTGTGTGTGTGTGTGTGTGTGTGTGTGTGTGTGTGTGTGTGTGTGTGTGTGTGTGTGTGTGTGTGTGTGTGTGTGTGTGTGTGTGTGTGTGTGTGTGTGTGTGTGTGTGTGTGTGTGTGTGTGTGTGTGTGTGTGTGTGTGGTAGGCTACACTGCTGTAAGGACAACACAGAGCAACAGACCTATGGAGGCACAGGATGTACCTGTGAAACATCCAGGGAGTTCAGCTACAATCTCTAACCATCACAAACGACTTGGTGAATGGATGACAAGCCAACTGCATTCATTTGACTTCACTTACACATTTACAGCATTTTTGTAATACTTTCTGTTGTTAGCCAATAGCCTCTCCACTGTGTCTCACTAGGTTCTATGTGGTATCTGTCAGGACAAGGGCTGCTATTACAATCTGTGCTGGTTCTGCAAACTGAGATTGTAGGTAGGGTGAAAACATTTAAAATAACCAAATTTGGGACAATAGGATGATTTTGCGGGACATTCGCAGGACAGTGTAGGATACATGCATTAAAAAATGTCAGCGTAGCCTACTCTTTTGCCTCATGCTGTATCTTGGTGATGCAGAAACGAGAGACCACGTGTGGCTGTTGATGACAATCTGGGAATATTTGGCCAGGGAAACATTTCTGGTTGGTCTCAGGGAATGTGAACTCATGAGCATGGAGAGCTTCACAGGTTTAACGAAATCACCTTCTATCTTTCAGTCCAACATGGATATTTACTTACTTTTGTTGCTCTTCATCAGAAGCACGGTTATAGTAAGTAGTTAGGCCTAACCGTCCTCTCCAAGTTTGGCTGGAATTTAGGCCTGAAAGGATTTGAGAAATATGATTGGTTGACAATGGGCCTCTATGACAATGGCCTACGTCTCGTCTTGCTGCGCAGAATATCTCATCTCAACAACGATTGGAGAAGTGTTTAACATCACTTACACTACCACATTCTTCTGATATTTATTTCCACAAGCGCAACATGACTGCAAGAGACAGGTTGGAATGTCTGACTGGAATACGAGACAAATCTACCTTTTTTTCTAAATTGGTGGTGTTTGAATTTGTTGACTGCGAGATGCGGGACAAAGGGCCAAAATGCTGGACTGTGGTCACCCTAATTGTATGGCAAAATAACAGAGAACAAGAAAATGCCTCACCATTCCTCCCCCATGCCCCCCATTCCTCCCCATGCCTCACCATTCCCCCCCATGCATTCCCATATCTCCCCATGCCTCCCATTCCCCCATTCCTCCCCATGCCTCACCATCCCCCCCCCCATGCCTCCCCATTCCTCCCCCATGCCTCACCACCCCCCCATGCCTCCCCATTCCTCCCCATGCATCACCATTCCCCCCCATGCCTCCCCATTCCTCCCCATGCCTCACCATTCCCCCCATGCCTCACCATTCCCCCAATGCATCCCCATTCCTCCCCCATGCCCCCCCCCCCCATTCACCATTCCCCCCCATGCATTCCCATCCCCATCACCTCCCCATGCCTCCCCATTCCCCCCATGCATTCCCCTCCCCATCCATCCTCCCCATGCCTCCCCCCCCATGCCTCCCCATTCCTCCTCATGCCTCAGCATTCCCCCCATGCCTCCCCATTCCTCCCCATGCCTCACCATCCTCCCCCCATGCCTCCCCATTCCTCCCCATGCCTCAGCACCCCCCCATGCCTCCCCATTCCTCCCCATGCCTCACCATTCCCCCCCATGCATTCCCATATCTCCCCATGCCTCCCCATTCCTCCCCATTCCTCCCCATGCCTCCCCATTCCCCTCCTCATGCCTCACCATTCCCCCCCATGCCTCCCATTCCTCCCCATGCCTCATTCCTCCCCATTCCTCCCCCATGCCTCACCATTCCCCCCCATGCATTCCCCATCCCCCATGCCTCACCATCCCCCCATGCCTCCCCATTCCTCCCCCATGCCTCATCCCTCCCCCATCACCCCCCCATGCCTCCCCATTCCTCCCCATGCCTCCCCATTCCCCCCATGCCTCCCCATTCCTCCCCATGCCTCACCATCCCCCCCCATGCCTCCCCATTCCTCCCCATGCCTCACCATTGCCCCCCCCATGCATTCCCCATATCTCCCCATGCCTCACCATTCCCCCCCATGCCTCCCCATTCCTCCCCATGCCTCCCCATTCCCCTCCCCATGCCTCCCCATTCCCCCCCATGCCTCCCCATTCCTCCCCATGCCTCACCATTCCCCCCATGCATTCCCATATCTCCCCATGCCATTCCCCATTCCTCCCCATGCCTCCCCATTCCTCCCCATGCCTCACCATTCCTCCCCATGCCTCCCCATGCCTCCCATTCCTCCCCCATCCACCCCCATGCCTCCCCATTCCTCCCCATGCCCCCATGCCTCCCCATTCCTCCCCATTCACCATCCCTCCCCATGCCTCACCATTCCCCCATGCCTCCCCATTCCTCCCCATGCCTCACCATTGCCTCCCCATGCCTCCTCCCCCATGCCTCACCATTCCCCCCATGCATTCCTCCCCATGCCTCACCTCCCCCCCCATGCCTCCCCATGCCATTCCCCCCATTCCATCCCCCCCATGCCTCCCCATTCCTCCCCATGCCTCCCACCATTCCCACCGCATGCCTCCCATGCATTCCTCCCCATGCCTCACCATCCCCCCATGCATTTCCCCATGCCTCCCCATTCCTCCCCATCTCTCACCATTGCCCCCCCCATGCATTCCCATATCTCCCCATGCCTCACCATTCCCCCCATGCCTCCCCATTCCTCCCCATGCCTCAACATTCCCACCGCATGCCTCCCCATTCCTCCCCATGCCTCAACATTCCCCCCATGCCTCCCCATTCCACCCCATGCCTCACCATTCCCCCCACCCCATGCCTCCCCATTCCTCCCCATGCCTCCCCATTCCTCCCCATGCCTCACCATTCCCACCCCATGCCTCCCCATATCTCCCCATGCCTCACCATATCTCCCCATGCCTCCCCATTCCTCCCCATGCCTCACCATTCCCCCCCATGCCTCCCCATTCCTGCCCATGCCTCACCATTCCCACCCCATGCCTCCCCATTCCTCCCCATGCCTCAACATTCCCACCGCATGCCTCCCCATTCCTCCCCATGCCTCACCATTCCCCCCATGCCTCCCCATTCCTCCCCATGCCTCACCATTCCCCCCATGCCTCCCCCATGCTCCCCATTCCACATATACACAGCAGGGCTTTGAGTCTCACTGCTTGGCCCTCTAAGAATAAACAGTGATAAGCATTAAACCGTCCTGCTTCAACGCAGATTCTGTCTCAAACACAAACGCACAGGCGCACACACATTCCCATGCTGCTTGCATCGTACCACTCACACACCTGCACTGCCTGTCTTGTACAACAGTAGGAGCCCAAGTCCTCTCTAAAAAATGCCAAGTGATCTCTGCTGGGTCCGCTGTCTTAACTCTTCGTCTTCTCTCCCACGTTTCACTCTCACCCCTCTATTACTCTTCCCTCCTTCACCCAAGACATCCTTTCCCACTGGTACATTTGTGTATCTTCCTTCCCTGCATTGTTCCTACTTAAGCATCATTTGTTTCTCGTCTTTGGGTCCCTGAGCGCATTGTTTGGGCTGCTGTACTAAAGAGACTGTGTTTGTTAGCATAACTAGCACACGTGTCAAATATCAACACGGCGGTAAGGCCCCATTGATAACACTGCCACCGTTTGTTGCCTTGTTGTTTTACTTTGCCTGTCGTTTGTAGATACAGTCTGCCAGGTTACTGCGACCTGGTGTGTTCCACATAACGTTCACATAAAGTACAGCCGACTACAGCACTGACGACAAGGTAAAGACGTGTTGATCGAGGACTCTGGGTGACTCTAACTGCCTGTCTGTGCTTGGAGCACTGAGGGCCTGGAGCTTGATTACAGCTCACGCAAATGCACACACACACACGCGCGCACATACTTACACACACACTCATGCACGTACACAAAGCCATAAGCTTCCTGTGCTGGATCCGGTGCCTGCAAAGTGGTTGCATCAGCACAGCTTTCCATGTCCATACAATGTGTGTATGTGCCTTCATGTGTTTGATGTAGATGTACACTGTATGTGTGTGTGTCTGTGTGGTGTGTATGTTCTTGTGTCTGTATTTGGGTTGCCCCTGTCTGTGGCAACACAGGAAGGAAGGACCCCCATGGTGCTGTTTGTGTATTGTTGACCAGGTGACCGCCGCGACAGAGGACTTATCAGAGCTGATCCACATACCACCCAGGGAGAGAGGGAGCGGTAGCCGGAGAGGGAAGGGTAAGAGAGGAGGGGCTGGGTTGAGGAAGAAAGAGAGAAAATGGGGAAAGCAGAGGGAGAAGGAATGACTGAAAAGGAGAGAAAAAAACAAAGATTGAGAGGTGAAATTAGAAGGTGGAGGATGAAAGGAAGGAAGAGTGAAAGGGAGTGTGTAGAGAAGAAAAGAGAGAAGGAGAGAGTGTAAGAGACTGTGGTGGGTGGGTGCTGTGTGTGTTGGTCGGCTGACAGGTCTGATTGCAGTACTCTACACCAGTATTGACTTTAGCAGCCCAGACAGCTGGCTGCAGTGGTCTGACCACCCTGCACTGAACAGGTCTCAAACACACTTCAACACTGACGGCACTCTCTTGAGTCAAGTGGGCAACGTGTGTGTTTATTTGTGTGGTAGAGGTGCGTGGGCGTGCGTTTGTGCGTGTGTGTGCATTAAATCCATGACTTATGAGGAAACTCATGAACCTGCATGACCTTGAAATAAAGTATTCAAACATGCAAATTGGTGTGTCCGTGTGTGTGAGTGTGTCTCTGTGCCATTGTGTCTTATCAAGGTGTGTGGAATAGAATGAACTAGAACAATGTCGAGCAAGCGTCAGGCGTATGTATGAAAGATGTTTCCTGTCATTGGGGATAAACAACCTCACACCTCACTGCCCTCTGAGAGAAACAAGTTGGGCTCGCTATGATTATGCAAATACAGGCAGAGTTTGTTTGGAGATGTTCGTGACTTTTGTTTTGAGCAATTACAGGCGCAAACAATTCCTTCTCCAACTCTCCTCTGTCTCTATGAATATGGTTAGCAGAGGTACTAATACCGATGTTGGATCTTAATTTGACCTGTTTCGTTGCAGGAGGAGAGAAATACAATAGAAGAAAGATTTGGATGTCTGAATAAATGTCTAGAATCGCCGCCAGGGGGCAGCTGGAAGTGGTGTTTGTATACAATGCAGTGCCTTACCTACATTTGACCTTAGACTGCAGGTCCACTGGGCGCCAGTTCAAGTAGCCAAGGTAGGTTATGTGCAGGCTACATGTGTGCAGGCGTGTCTCGTGTGAATTCTAATGTGGATTGTAGCAAATTGACATGTTTGTAGGGGTTAGATGTACAGTATTTTTTTAGTAAGGAAAATCTGTTGTTTTATTATACTGTATGTTCAAGGCAAGAAATACACATAATACATTGTTGGTGGCCTCACAAATGCCATATGCCAGAATCGTCACGGGTTCAAATCCGTCCCACTGCCCTTTGACATCAGCTTCCCCGTCTTTCCAACATATCTTCAATGAAAACCCCCCAGAATACGAAAGGAGTGGGACTGAACGACTCCTTAACAAATACCTTTAAGAAAGAATAAATCGTTGGACAAATAACTAGATTGTGAGTGCGCGTCCAACAAAAAACATGATTTAAAAAAATACAAGTTATGCTAAACGGATTCATAAATCATGCACAGATCTAGCAAGCGACAATAAATGCTATTCTAACTGATTCCACCATCGAAAGAGAAAGCAAACAAAACAATTGAAAATAAACTCTAAATGCGGAGATTCAGGTCAGAGATTTTGAGGTAGAAATGTAAAACCTCAAAGGAATTAAAGCATTGGATACATTTAAAGCATTGAATACATGTAAAGCATTGAATACATTTAAAGCATTGGATACATTTAAAGCATTGAATACATTTAAAGCATTGAATACATTTAAAGCATTGGATACATTTAAAGCATTGAATACATTTAAAGCATTGAATACATTTAAAGCATTGAATACATGTAAAGCATTGAATACATTTAAAGCATTGAATACATTTAAAGCATTGGATACATTTAAAGCATTGAATACATTTAAAGCATTGAATACATTTAAAGCATTGGATACATTTAAAGCATTGAATACATTTAAAGCATTGAATACATTTAAAGCATTGAATACATTTAAAGCATTGAATACATTGCAAGTTTGCCTTTTCACTTTTGATTCATGAATTGAATAAGTGGAGGTGTTAATCTTTTTTTTAAATGACAACCTATGGCCTACATTGGGTCCACAAGTTAACTGCATTCATTTCAATGTTTTCAAGAAGTAAAACGAATAGTCTGATAATTTACACATCAAAGGAAAGTGTCTCAAGCTCAAATGCATAAACATCTTGACAGTTTTGTGGAAATAAATATGAAAGCCACACAATACAGGTTTTCAATTCAAAACAAGGATGACTTCAAATACCGGCATCAAACCGAAAGTACAGTAGGCCAATGCTACAGTAGTAGGCGCATAAAAGCTTAGCAATGGAAATCTCACCGAATGTAAAGCCATCCACACCAAGACCATGACTATACTGAAAAATGCAAAATGGCCTAACTAGAAAATGTGGGTGAGGATCCACACTGGAGGAAAGTGTATCGTTCTACAGTCAACTAACATCTGAAAATCAACTCATGGCCCAAATCAGCTCATCAACTCAGCCAGGGAAGAAAAAACAGGAACCAATTATTGGTTTTCACACCTTCCTCAATTGCAACCATTATTGGTCATCTGATTTACCGCTCCCTTAGAAGATGATGTTGGTGTTACCTTTGTCCTGCTTGCAACCAAAGTCGTTCAATATGTGTTCACCCTCTGGTTGGTATTATCATCAGAACAACTTAGTCCTTTTTGATCAGACTAAGGGCAATGTATCTATTTTACAAGCAATACGTACAATCGAAATAAAGTATGTCCTTGTTCACCACAGTAAAGCTACTGTGGCAATTTAAACTACACTTTGTATGAATGGAAACTAATGTTGGTGTAGCTTACCGTTAAGGTTGTATTATTTTCCTATTTACGTTATCCATTTCATATAAAAGTGTCTGGTATGGTCATTTGTTCTCAAGATCGGGGGTGAAATATCAACGGACTATCCATATTTGAAATGTGTAATTAAATCAAATCAATCGGAGGGGATTTAGTTATTCATAACAGTAGGGGCAGAATCGAACACCCAGGCGGACAAGGTAGGCCTATACGTGCGTGCTGAAGAGCACTCCAGGCCACGGTTGAACTCAATTTTGACAGTTGATTCGTAACGCTGGAAACCTTCACATGTCCTCGTTTTCTATAATACCGTATCAAGCCTATGTAGGTCAAAACAAATCATGGGCTGCGTTTTTTACATTTATTTTTTTTTGCTTTTTTCATTCTCTGGCATGCGCCATTGCACTCCATTCCGTAGGCTACCTCACTATTCTCAATGACATCTTGTCTTTACATTTGTCGATATAGGCCTATGTGTGCAATACTATAGGCTATAGTTTCAGTGCAGCCTACTGTACGACTGCATTTTATGTTTTATTTTTTATTTTACCTTTATTTAACTAGACAAGTCAGTTAAGAACACATTTTTACTTTCAATGACGGCCTAGGAACGGTGGGTTAACTGCCTTGTTCAGGAGCAGAACGGCAGATTTGTACCTTGTCAGCTCAGGGTTGCGACCTTCCGGTTACTAGTCCAACGCTCTAACCACTAGGCTACCCTGCCGCCCCAATTACGGATACACTTGACACTTGTATGGCGTAGTGGAGACCAATATCTATCTTGTGTTATTAATCTGAATAAAATAATGGTTGTTGATGTGTACGGATGCATTTCAGATACATTTTTTTGTACATTTTAATGTTGCAGTAAAAATACATATAGGCTTATAGTAGCAGTAGGACATTTATTCGTATTCTGTCTGGTGCTTTAGCGTTTGAGCGAGTGAGAGAGGGAGGTTGATTTTGATAGCTGGCACTGGTCCGAATGACTCTGCTGCCCCCGCATGGAGAGAAAGAGAACTGCGGGTTTTCAGTAAACATATCGAAATCACGAGGCTTATTTGAATTTCCTAACGCGCAGGACGTTTTTCCGCGACAAAAGAGTGATCATATGAAAAGCTGACATCTGTATAGCTCCCACAACTCCCCAGATGCACCAGAATTAGGAATGGAAATGGGATGCGTTGGTGAATTAAGAGCGAGTAAAACAAAGACACTGTCAGCTTTTCAATGCACACGGTCAGCTTTTTCTCTTTTCTATCTCGCTTTAGGCTGTAAATGATTATCGGCATGCAAAGGTTTAGGCCTTTTCTGATTGCATTTTGGCTTCTCCAGCTAGGTTTATGACATAACTGACTAGACACTGTTTTCTATCTGGGTTCGGTCAGGGACATTCAATCACTGACCTGCTCTATTACATTTGATGAGTGGTTTTGTGCTGAGAGGGGGGTCAACCCTTCGCTCGCTACACCAAAAATTAAAAAAATGGTAACGAGCAAAGAGATGACCAGGGCTGCCGGGCCTCCACACAGACCTCCCCTGCATCACCATCACCACACACACACACACACACACACACACACACACACACACACACACACACACACACACACACACACACACACACACACACACACACACACACACACACACACACACACACACACACACACACACACACACACAAACAGGCCCAGCCGGACACACATGGTCAATGCAAATTGGACTCCTTTAGGGGAGAGCAGGTTTCTCCCACTGGACACCGTGCCCACTCTCTCCACCCCACACTCATGACCCTTGTCACAGAAAATCAGCCACTCAGCCCAATACTCACACACACAAAAACAATGTGCAATCACCCCTGACCCCCTCCTCATTAGCAATGGGCTGCCTCTGTTTTGTTAGGCTTTTAATGGTATTTTAAATGCAGAATATTCAGAACAGACAGGACCGTCCAGAGGGGAAGGAGTGATGAATTTGCGTTGGGTACATTATCCTGCCTCTCTGTCTCAGCGCCGTGTCTTAGTTTTCCCCATATCATGAAATGTTTTCCTACAATAGTAGAGCATTTATTTTTGTATTACTCTGAAGACGTTATTATCAATATCGAGTCGCATTGTCACATTTTGACAATGACTGAAGTTTAGTGTTACATATTGCTGGCAGTCTTGATGGGGCTATTCACCACCATACAATGTTAAAAGCATTGACATATGGTGAAAAAAAGAACATGTAAATGCAATCAGTACTATCAATGTACACTGCATGTGTGTTTGTCCATCGTAGTCCTTCATAGAGCTACTGTTGTCTCCAGTATCTCTCCAGCCCCATTGAGTTATCTCTCTCCATACTTGGGAGTAATCTTATTGAAATGAAAGCGACTTTTTGGCAAGAAGGCCGGCCACACTGTCAGCCTATGCTCAGGGCTGGAGATTATTATAATGCCCAGCTCTATGTGTGTGTGTGTGTGTGTGTGTGTGTGTGTGTGTGTGTGTGTGTGTGTGTGTGTGTGTGTGTGTGTGTGTGTGTGTGTGTGTGTGTGTGTGTGTGTGTGTGTGTGTGTGTGTGTGTGTGTGTGTGTGTGTGTGTGTGTGTGTGTGTGTGTGTGTGTGTGTGTGTGTGTGTGTGTGTGTGTGTGTGTGTGTGTTAATACGTAACAGGCGTGTGGTGTGTATGAGCAGGGCACTCCAGGGAGCCAGCCAGGTCACCCATGATACAAGTCAGTATTAGACGTCCTCCATGTCTGAGGATGTTGGAGATGACGTCTGTGAGAAGTGTTACCTTGAAGGAGGTTTCAGTTTCATTAGGGTTTTGTGAATTGGGATGGTAGATGGATAGAAGCATCTGTCGCTCATTCCATAGGTTGCAAGTTCATATCAAGAGATATAATGTATTTTTGAAATGTTGTTTTAAGCTTCTCCCAAACCTTGACGCTTACTTTAACCACTAGGACTTAATGCTTAAACTTAACCTTGTGTCATTATTGTGTTGTTGTCATGTTGTGTTGCTACTATGCTGTGTTATCATGTATTGTTGCCATGCTGTGTTGTTGTCTTAGGTCTCTCTTTATGTAGTGCTGTGTTGTGGTGTCTGTCTTGTAGCGATGTGTGTTTTGTCCTACCTTTTTATTTTTAATCGCTGCCCCCGTCCTCTCAGGAGGGCTTTTGCCTTTTGGTAGGCCGTCAATGTAAATATAAATAGGTTCATAACTGACTTGCCAGACAAAATAAAGGTTAAATAATTCAAATAAAAAAAATAAAAACTGATTGAAATCTGATGTTTTGAACAACTTTGATGTTTGAGGAACATGGATGAAAGTCTAATTCTGATGTGAGACTGTGAGAGCTTGTTGTAGCGAGCATTGGTGGAAGAGGGGGGCCAGAGAGAGGCAGCTAGCCCAGCGGGAGGCTCCAGATGTGGGGCTACTGAGCTGACAGCACCGGGCCCCACTGAGCATGTGTGTGCCAACCACAGCCTTCCACCACAGCAGCATGTGTGTGTGTGTGTGTGTGTGTGTGTGTGTGTGTGTGTGTGTGTGTGTGTGTGTGTGTGTGTGTGTGTGTGTGTGTGTGTGTGTGTGTGTGTGTGTGTGTGTGTGTGTGTGTGTGTGTGTGTGTGTGTGTGTGTGTGTGTGTGTGTGTGTGTTAATACGTAACAAGCGTGTGGTGTGTATGAGCAGGGCACTCCAGGGAGCCAGCCAGGTCACCCATGATACAAGTCGGTATTAGACGTCCTCCATGTCTGAGGATGTTGGAGATGACGTCTGTGAGCAGTGTTACCTTGAAGGAGGTTTCTGTTTTGCTAGGGTCTGATGGATTGGGATGATAGATGGGTGGAAGCATCTGCCTCTCATTCCATAGGTTGCAAGATCAAATCCAGTGATAATAAAGTTTTTTTAAACATTTTGTTTTAAGCTTCTCCCAAACCTTGACCCTTACTTTAACCACTAGAAGTTAATGACAAACCTTGAGATTTCGGAGTTAATGTCAGAGTCGTGTGTATAGGTGGCAGGGAAGTCAGGCACAAGAGAGTCAAACAGAGTGTAAAATGGGTCTTTTAATGAATGTCCACGTAAAATGCTCCATATCACTAATAAGAACAGGATATAAACAAAACATGGGTGCGAGGTGTGTGGGAAGACAAGACAAAACCAATGGAAAATGATAAATGGATCAATGATGGCTAGAAGACCGGTGACGTCGACCGCCGAGCACCGCCCGAACAAGGAGAGGCAACGACCTCGGCAGAAGTCGTGACAGTTAATGCCTAAATGTAACCCTAACATTAAAAATGTTGAATAAATACCTAAACTTAACCTTGTCTCATTATTGTGTTGTTGTCATGTTGTGTTGCTACCATGCTGTGTAGTCATGGGTTGTTGCCATGCTGTGTTGTTGTCTCAGGTCTCTCTTTATGTAGTGGTGTCTGTCTTGTAGCGATTTTATTCCCAGCCCCCGTCCCCACAGGAGGCCTTTTGCCTTTTGGTAGGCCATCACTGTGAATGTAAATATGTCCTTGACTTACTTGCCTTGTTAAATAAAGGTTAAATAATTCAAACAAATAAAAAACGGTTTGAAATGTGATGTTTGTAACAACTTTCAAATTTGATGTTTGAGGAACATGGATGAACGTCTAATTCTGACGCGAGACTGTGAGAGCTTGTTGTAGCGAGCATTGGTGGAAGAGGGGGGCCAGAGAGAGGCAGCTAGCCCAGCGGGAGGCTCCAGATGTGGGGCTACTGAGCTTACAGCACTGGGCCCCACTGAGCATGTGTGTGCCAACCACAGCAGCATGTTTGTGTGTGTGTGTGTGTGTGTGTGTGTGTGTGTGTGTGTGTGTGTGTGTGTGTGTGTGTGTGTGTGTGTGTGTGTGTGTGTGTGTGTGTGTGTGTGTGTGTGTGTGTGTGTGTGTGTGTGTGTGTGTGTGTGTGTGTGTGTGTGTGTGTGTGTGTGTGTGTGTGTGTGTGTGTCTTAATGGGTCTATGTGTATCCTTTCAAGAGGGGCTGCAAAAGAGAATGAATGCCAGAAAGAGCAACAAGATCTCTCGGTTTTACCAAATTGACTTTAGATTCTGATGGTTATACACATTTCTCCAAACATCACTTTTTTAAGTTGCTCAAAATGTCATAATTTGATGCGTTTTTTTGCACCCTGGGTTGACTCCTGCTAAGAATCGTTCTGTTTGTCCAGACATTTTATTAAGGCATTCCAAGTGGTTCAACTTTTCACAAGTGAGTTTCAAATATCTCTAATGCTCCTCCCCAGCATGAGTTGTTTTTACGCGTGTGGTCACACACTGTTCCCAAATGTTATTGTTATGCAACAGGACAGTTAACCCGTCAAACCACGGCACAATGCGTCCTAATATTATCTATAGGCTATGTTTCAACTTGTCAATTAAAAAAACAAACATTTTAAGTAGTTTTATTTTCTAAACATCCATTTTAATCGACCTGTGTTCCGCCTCACATTAATTGATATAGAAGTAGCCCATTGCACTGTGGCAGAAAATGTACTTTTGAGGAATTAGAATGGGACGGACAAACTTCTCCACTGTGATGAGAGCCCAAGCACTTCCCTAGTGTTTACCCAGATCAAGTACGCAGACATTTGTGCATCTCTAGTCAGAACAGAACATAAACCTTTCCCCCCTGGCACATTTTCAGGTTGGCGCCCGCATTGCCTTCCTTGTTGTTTTCCTAACTAATAATAACTCTGGGCTTGTGCAAGTTCCTATCAAAGTAAGTGCCTTAATATGTTATCATAGTAGTTTCTGTACATTGTGTTATGATGTTTCTGCTGTAGCACACCGCATGTAGAGTTGAAGTGGGAAGTTTACATAAACCTTAGCCAAATACATTTCAACTCAGTTTTTAACAATTGCTGACATTTAATCCTAGTAAAAATTCCCTGTTTTAGGTCAGTTAGGATTACCACCTAATTTTAAGAATGTGAACTGTCAGAATAATCGCAGATTTATTTCAGCTTTTATTTCGTAGTCTGGCCTTTTTATGGTGGTTCTGGAGCAGTGGCTTCTTCCTTGCTGAGCGGTATGACAGCTGCATGGTCCCATTATACTTGTGTACTATTGTTTGTACAGATGAACGTCCTTCCTTCAGGCATTTGGAAATTGCTCCCAAGGATGAACCAGACTTGTGGAGGTCTACAATTTTCTTTCTGAGTTATTGGCTGATTTCTTTTGATTTTCCCATGATTTCAAGCAAAGAGGCACTGAGTTTGGAGGTAGGTCTTGAAATACATCCACAGGCACACCTCCAATCGACTCAAATCAAATCAAATGTATTTATATAGCCCTTCTTACATCAGCTGATATCTCAAAGTGCTGTACAGAAACCCTGCCTAAAACCCCAAACAGCAAGCAATGCAGGTGTAGAAGCACAGTGGCTAGGAAAAACTCCCTAAAAAGGCCAAAACCTAGGAAGAAACCTAGAGAGGAACCAGGCTATGAGGGGTGGCCAGTCCTCTTCTGGCTGTGCCTGGTGGAGATTATAGCAGAACATGGCCAAGATGTTCAAATGTTCATAAATGACCAGCATGGTCAAATAATAATAATCACAGTAGTTGTCGAGGGTGCAGCAAGTCAGCACCTCAGGAGTAAATGTCAGTTGGCTTTTCATAGCCGATCATTAAGAGTATCTCTACCACTCCTGCTGTCTCTAGAGAGTTGAAAACAGCAGGTCTAGTAGCACGTCAGGTGAATAGGTCAGGGTTCCTTAGCCGCAGGCAGAAGAGTTGAAACTGGAGCAACAGCACGGCCAGGTGGACTGGGGACAGCAAGGAGTCATCATGCCAGGTAGTCCTGAGGCATGGTCCTAGGGCTCAGGTCCTCCAAGAGAGAGAAAGAAAGAGAGAAAGAGAGAAAGAGAGAATTAGAGAGAGTATACTTAACCTCTCTGGGATCTGTGGGACGCTAGCATACCACCTGGCCAAAAGCCAGGGAAAATGCAGAGTGCCGAATTCAAATAAATTACTATAAAAATCTAACTCATTAAATCACAAAGCAATATAGCAAATTAAAGCTACACTTGTTTTGAATCCAGCCAACATATCAGATTTCAAAAAGGCTTTTCGGCGAAAGCAAACGATGCTATTATCTGAGGATAGCACCTCCGTAAACAAAGAGAGAAACCATATTTCAACCCTGCAGGCGCGACACAAAACACAGAAATAAAAATATAATTAATGCCTTACCTTTGACCAGCTTCTTTTGTTGGCACTCCAATATGTCCCATAAACATCACAAATAGCCCTTTTGTTCGATTAATTCCATCGATATATATCCAAAATGTCCATTTATTTGCCGCGTTTCATCCAGAAAAACACCGGTTCCAACTTGCGCAACATGACTACAAAATATCTCAAAAGTTTCCTGTAAACTTTGCCAAAACATTTCAAACTACTTTTTTAATACAACTTTAGGTATTTTTTTACGTAAATAATCGATAAAATTGAACACGGGACAACCTGTGTTCAATACTGGAGGAAAGCAAACTATAGCTAGCTTTCTGGTCATGCGCCTCTATCTAACAGTACACTTCAAGTGACCTTCGTTCAAGATGGCCGTACTTCTTCATTACACAAAGGAATAACCTCAACCAATTTCTAAAGACTGTTGACATCCAGTGGAAGTGATAGGAACTACAAGAAGGTCCCTTAGAAATATGGATTCCCAATTAAATAATTTTGAAAAGAGAGTGACCCCCCAAAAAAATAAATCGGAATGGTTTGTCCTCTGGGTTTCGCCTGCTAAATAAGTTCTGTTATACTCACAGACATGATTCAAACAGTTTTAGAAACTTCAGAGTGTTTTCTGAGTCTCAGTGCTAGAGGCATCACTACAGACCCTGGTTCAACTCCAAGCTGCATCACAACCGTCTATGATTGGGAGTCCCATAGGGCAGTGTACAATTGGCCTAGCATCGTCTGGGTTCGGCCGGGGTAGGCCTTCATTGTAAATAAGAATTTGTTCTTAACTGACTTGCCTCGTTAAATAAATAAAATGATCTTGTTCCTGTAGTGGTTGTAAAAACCCTGGTAGGTTGATTAATAACCTGAACCAGATTACAGGCACTAGTTACAGCCTCCTCTTGAGTCGACAGCATGATGGAAACCAGTCAATATTCAGATCCACAAGAAAGTAGACCCCTCTGTTTATATCACATACACTATCAAACATTGCACACATACTATTTAGATACTGACCGTTAGCACTTTGTGGACCTATAGCAAAACTCCAAAAGAAAAGGTTTTAGATGTGCCAAGTGATCCTGCAACTACAACACTTCCATAACACTTGACAAAAGATCTTCACTAAGTATTACTGGGATATGGCTATGAATATATACAGTAACACCTCCCCCATAAGCGTTTCTGTCTCTTCTACACATGTTATATTCTTGTATTGCTACTGCTGTATCATCAAATTAATTATCCAAGTGAGTCTCAGAAATGGCTAATATATGAATGTTATGTGATGTTAGCAAGTTATTGATTTCATTAACCTCTCTAGGATATGTTGGACACTAGCGTCCCATCTGGCCAACATCCAGTTAGGTTGCAGAGCGCCAAATTCAATTACAGAAATGCTCATTATAAAAATTCAGAAAACAAAACATATTTTACATAGCTTTAAAGATTAAGTTCTTGTTAAACCAACCACAGTGTGATATTTATAAAATGCTTTTCAGCGAAAGCATACCTAGCCCAGAACATACCTAGCCAAGAACGTAGCCCAGTTGACAAATTATTACAAACAGTAACCAACCAAGCGGAAGCATTACAAAACTCAGAAATAGATCCCTTACCTTTGATGATCTTCATATGGTGGCAATCAGAAAACATGAATTTACTCAGTAAATGTTCCTTTTGTTCGATGAAGTCTCTTTATATCCAAAAACCTCAGTTTTGTTAGCGCCTTTTCTTCAGGCTCAAACAGGCTCAAACTCAAACTAATCCACAGGCTCAAACTCAGTCAAAACAATCAGACAAAAAATCCAAATTGTATCCATAAAGTTAGTAGAAACATGTCAAACAATGTTTATATTCAATCCTCAGGTTGTTTTTTAGACTAAATTATCCATAATATTTCAACCGGTCAATAACGTTGTCAATATAAAAGGTAAACAAGAAATGCACATGCGCCTGAAAAAACTCTGCGTCATGTTAGGGTCCACTCGTTCAGACTGGTCTTTCTCCCTCATTTATAAGAATACAAGCCTGAAACTATTTCTAAAGACTGTTGACATCTAGTGGAAGGCATAGGACATGCAAATGGAGTCCTAAATCAATGGATACTGTAATGGCATTGAATAGAAAACTACAAAACAAAAAAACAAAAAAACGTCCTAAATGGATTTTTCTAAGGTTTTCGCCTGCTAAATCAGTTCTGTTATACTCACAGACACTATTTTAACAGTTTTGGAAACTTTAGAGTGTTTTCTATCCAAATATACCAGTTGTATGCATATCATATCTTCTGGGCCCGAGTAGCAGGCCGTTGAATTTGGGCATACTTTTCATCCAAAATTCCGAATGCTGCCCCCTACCCTAGAGAGGTTAACCTTATTTCTAAGGCTACATATATTAATATGTGTCACAGCATACTAGGAGTGGTGGGTTGGAATCAGGCGCAGAGAGCAGGGTTCGGTAAATCGTAATTTATTCTCCGGCAAAAAACGGTCACGCCAACATACAGGGCGCATAAAACAGACCAGCCCAAACACAGGACCTAACCGTCGGGAGAATACCAACATGAAACTACAACCAACAGAGTAACAAAAAACAATACTGCACAAAACAAGGGCGGGTCAAACTACTACATATAGGGAAGCTAATTAAACCAAAACACACACAGGTGAAACTAATAAGACAAAACCAACAGACAAACGAAAAAGGGATCGGTAGCAGCTAGTAGGACGGTGACGACGATCGCCGAGCACCACCGCGAACAGGCAGGAGAGCCAACTTCGGCGGAAGTCATGACAGTACCCCCCCCCCCGTCGAGCGGCTCCCGCAGTGCGCCGCTTACGGCCTCGAAGACGACCCAGAGGACGAGGCGCCGGGCGATCCGGGTGGAGGCGGTGGAAATATCTCAGGTCCAAAATGTCCCCCACCGGAACCCAGCATCTCTCCTCTGGACCATACCCCTCCCAGTCCACGAGGTACTGTAGGCCCCCCACCCGGCGTCTCGAATCCAGAATGCCACGAACCGTGTATGCCGGGGACCCCTCGATGTCCAGAGGGGGCGGACGGACCTCAGGCACCTCACCTTCTTGCAGGGGACCAGCCACCACCGGCCTGAGGAGAGACACATGAAACGAGGGGTTAATACGGTAATACCTAGGAAGTTGTAACCTGTAACACACCTCGTTAATTCTCCTCAGGACTTTGAACGGCCCCACACACTGCGGCCCCAGCTTCCGACAGGGCAGGCGGAGGGGCAGGGTTCGAGTCGAGAGCCAGACCCTGTCCCCCGGTGCAAACATGGGGGCCTCACTGTGGTCCAGGTCAGCGTTCCACTTCTGCCATTCTCCCGCTAACCTTAGTGAGTCCTGGACGGCTTTCCAGGTGTCCTTGGAGCGCTGTACCCATTCCTCAACCGCAGGAACCTAGGTCTGGCTCTGATGTCAGGGGGCAAGGACCGGCTGGTAACCTAACACACACTCAAATGGGGACAAGTTAGTTGAGGAGTGGTGTAGGGAGTTCTGAGCGAGCTCAGCCCAAGGAACATACCTTGCCCACTCACCAGGCCGGTCCCCGCAATAGGACCGCAGAAACCTGCCCACATCCTGGTTTATGCACTCCACCTGCCCATTACTCTCGGGGTGAAAACCTGAGGTTAAGCTGACCGAGACCCCCAGTCTCTCCATAAACGCCCTCCACACTCTGGACGTGAATTGGGGACCCCGATCAGAAATGATGTCCTCGGGCACCCCATAGTGCCGGAAGACATGGGTAAACAAGGCCTCCGCAGTCTGCAGGGCCGTAGGGAGACTGGACAACGGGATGAGACGGCAGGACTTAGAAAACCGATCCACAACGACCAGGATCGTATTACTACCCTGGGACGGGGGAAGGTCGGTAAGAAAGTCCACCGATAAGTGTGTCCACGGCTGTTGTGGAACGGGGAGGGGTTGTAACTTCCCTCTAGGCAAGTGCCGAGGAGCCTGGCTCTGAGCTCACACTGAGCAGGAGGAGACATAAAATCCTTAGCCAGCGTGGGCCACCAGTATCTCCCTCTAAGACTCCGCACTGTCCTCTCGATGCCAGGATGACCCGAGGAGGGGAGCGTATGAGCCCACCAGATCAGCTTATCCCGGACCCCCCTCAGCACGTACTGAGCGCCCGCTGGACAGTTAGGGGGGGCCGGCTCCAACTGTGAGGCCCTCTCTATCTCCGCGTCCACCTCCCATACTACCGGTGCCACGAGACATGAAGGTGGAATGAAGGGAGTTGGCTCAACGGACCACTCCTCAGTATCATAGAGGCGGGTCAGCGCGTCGGCTTTGGTGTTTTGGGAGCCTTTGATGGAGCCTGAAACCTGGTGAAAAACATGGCCCATCTAGCTTGAGACCAGATGAGAAGATGGTCAGACCAGCCGCCCCCTCAAGCCAATGTCTCCACAACTTCAGAGCCTTGACTACAGCTAACAACTCCCGGTCCCCCACATCATAGTTTCGCTCCGCTGGACCGAACTTTTTCAAAAAGAAGGCACAAGGGCGGAGCTTGGGTGGCACGCCCGAGCGCTGGGACAGCACGGCCCCGACCCCCGCCTCGGACGCGTCCACCTCCACTATGTATGCTAAAGTGGGGTCCGGATGCGCACGGGTGGTGTTGGTGAACAGCTCGGGTGGTGTTGGTGAACAGCATTGGTGAACAGCACGGGTGGTGTTGGTGAACAGTTCGGGTGGTGTTGGTGAACAGCATTGGTGAACAGCTCCTTCAAACAACTGAAAGCTCTGCCCGCCTCTGCTGACCAAAGGGTCCTCCCTTCAGCAGTGAGGTGATGGGAGCAGCCACCTGACCAAAACACAGGAAAAACCCCCGGTAGTAATTGGCAAACCCTAAAAACCGCTGCACTTCTTTCACCGTGGTCGGAGTCGGCCAATTACGCACGGCTGTAACGCGGTCATCCTCCATCACCACCCCGGAGGTGGAAATACGATAACCCAGGAAGGAAACGGCCTGTTTGAAAAACTCACATTTCTCCGCCTTGCAATACAGGTCATGCTCCAGCAGTCGCCCAAGTACCTTACGCACCAGAGACACATGCGCCGCGCGTGTGGCAGAATAGATCAAGATGTCATCGATGTACACTACCACTCCCTGCACGAGCAGGTCTCGGAGAATCTCATCTACGAAGGATTTGAAGACGGCTGGAGCATTTTTCAACCCATATGACATGACGCGGTAGTCATAATCACCAGATGTAGTACTAAATGCGGTTTTCCACTCATCTCCTCCCCGGGTATACGTACCAGATTATACGCACTCCTCAGGTCCAGTTTTGTGAAGAAGCGCGCCCCGTGAAATGATTCCACCGCCATAGCAATGAGAGGTAGTGGGTAACTAAACCCCACTGTGATGGAATTTAGCCCTCTATAATCAATGCACGGACGCAGACCTCCATCCTTCTTCTTCACAAAAAAAGAAGCTTGAGGAGACGAGTGATGCGGAGGGCCGAATTTACCCCTGTCCCAGCGATTCAGCAACATATGTTTCCATCGCTACTGTCTCCTCCTGGGACAATGGATACACATGACTCCTAAGAAGTGCAGGGTTCTCCAGAAGGTTTATCGCGCAGTCCTCTCGACGATGGGGTGGTAATTGGGTCGCCCTCTTTTTACTGAAGGCGATAGCCAAATCGGCATATTCACAGTGGAAACCTGGTCTGGACTCTCCACTGTAGTCGCACCAACGGCAACTCCTATACACCTGCCTGAACACTCCTCTGACCACCCCTTAAGAGCCCCCTGTCGCCAGGAAATCACCGGGTTGTGTTGAGCTAGCCAGGGAATGCCCAACAAAACTGGAAACGCAGGTAAATCTATAAGGAACAGACTAATCTGCTCCTTATGAACCCCCTGTGTTACCATGTCCAGCGGCACCGTAGCCTCCCTAACTACGCCTGACCCTAATGGTCGGCTATCTAAGGAGTGCACGGGGAAAGGTAGGTCGAACGAATCCCTAGCCTTAACGCGAGCCCACGATCCATGAAATTCCCAGCTGCGCCTGAATCGACTAGCGCCTTATGCTGTAGAGAGGGAAGAAACCCAGGGAATGAGATTAACACATACATATGACTGACAGGAAGCTCTGGGTGAGTCTGGTGCTTACTCAACTGGGGTGATCAAGTAGTGCTCCGCCTGCCCTCCCGACTCCCAGACGAGTTCCTCCAGCACCAGTCGGCCGTGTGCCCTCGCCGACCACAACTGGTGCAGGAGGACCCTCCTCCGGTCCCCCTCGAAGACGCCCCTCCTAACTCCATAGGGATAGGGGCAGGAGGGCTGGGAAGTGGAAACGACAGGACCTGATCCGAATGCCCGCGGGCAGGCAGCAGGTTGTCGAGACGGATAGCCATGTCAAAGAGTTCATCCAGTGTGAGTATGGTGTCCCGACATGCTAGCTCCCTGCGGACGTCCTCCCTGAGACTGCATCGGAAATGATCTATCAGGGCCCTGTCATTCCACCCTGCTCCCGCGGCCAAGGTCCTGAACTCCAGGGAAAAGTCCTGCATGCTCCTCGTCTCCTGATGCAGTTGGAACAGCCGTTCACCCGCCGCACGACCCTCTGGTGGATGGTCAAACACAGCTCGGAATCGGCGGGTGAACTCGGGGTAATGATCCCTTGCCGAGTCCGGACCATTCGACACTGCGTTGGCCCACTCGAGAGCTCCCCCAGTCAAACAGGAGACGAGGGCGCTCACACTCTCCTCTCCGGAGGGAGCAGGACGCACGGTAGCCAGGTACAGTGCCAGTTGTAGAAGGAAAACCTGGCACCCAGCCGCCGTTCCATCATACTCCCGTGGGAGCGTCAGCCGAAGAGGCCCGGAGCCAGATGCGGTAGCAGGAACAGGAGGTGCTGGAGGAGGGGGTGCTGGTGGGAAGGCCACTCCTCTCCCATCGATCCATCCTCTCCATAATTTGGACAATGGCCGAACCAATCCTATGAAGAACGCTGGTATGTTGGAGGACCCTTTCCTCCATCGATGGGAGAGGAGATGCGGCTGCTCCTGCTGATTCCATGTTCTGGTGCGGGATTCTGTCACAGCCGACTAGGAGTGGTGGGTTGGAATCAGGCGCAGAGAGCAGGGTTCGGTAAATCGTAATTTATTCTCCGGCAAAAAACGGTCACACCAACATACAGGGTATAACACAGACCAGCCCAAACACAGGACCAAACAGTCCGGAGAATACCAACATGAAACCACAACCAACAGAGTAACAAAAAACAATCCTGCACAAAACAAGGGCGGGTCAAACTACTACTTATAGGGAAGTTAATTAAACCAAAATACACACAGGTGAAACTAATAAGAAAAAACCAACAGACAAACGAAAAAGGGATCAGTAGTGGCTAGTAGGACGGTGACGATGACCACCGAGCACCGCCCGAACAGGCAGGGGAGCCAACTTCGGTAGAAGTCTTGACAATATGGGATATTTTTAGTCCTATCCTGGGTAGCTTATCAGCAGCGGTGGAACAAGTACTCAATTGTCATACTTGAGTAAAAGTAAAGATACCTTAATAGAAAATGACTCAAGTAAAAGTGAAAGTCACCCAGTAAAATCCTACTTGAGTAAAAGTCTAAAAGTATTTGTTTTTTAAATATACTTAATTATCAAAAGTAAAAGTAATAGTATAAATAATTTCACATTCTTTATATTAAGCAAACCAGACGGCACCATGTTCTTTTTTATTTTTATTTAGGAATAGCCAGGGGCACACCAACACTCAGACATCATTTTCAAATGAAGCGTTGTGTTTAGTGAGTCTGCCACATCAAAGACAGTAGGGATGACCAGGGATGTTGTCTTGATAAGTGTGTGAATTATAGAATTTTCCTGACCTGCTAAGCATTCAAAATGTAACTAAAATGTATTGAGTAAAAAGTACATTATTTTCTTAATAATGTAGTGAAGTAAAAGAAAAAGTTAAAATATTGCCTCCCGAGTGGAGCAGCAGTCTAGGGCACTGCATCACAGTGCTAGCTGTGTCACTACAGATCCTGGTTCGATTCCAGGCTGTGTTGCAGCAGGCTGGGAGACCCATGAGGCAGCGCACAATTGGCCCAGCGTCCACCGGGTTAGGGGAGGGTTTAGCCAGCTGGGAAGTCCTTGTCCCAACAGTGCTCTAGCGACTCCTGTGGAGGGCCAGGCACATGCACGCTGACACGGTTTCTGGGTTAAGCAAACATTGTGTCAAGAGGCAGTGCGGCTTGGGGGGGTTGTGTTTCGGAAGACGGGCGGCTCTCGACCTTCATCTCTCCCGAGTCCGTACTGGAGTTGCAGCGATGGGACAAGACTGTAACTACCAATTAGATACCACGAAATTGGGGAGACAAAGGGGTAAAAAATATATATAATGATAATAATACATTATAAAAAAGATATATATACATAAATATTAAAGTAAAGTACAGCTATCCCAAAAAACGACTTAACTGCAAAGTATTTTTACTTAAGTACATTACACCAAAGCTTATCAGGGATATACATAATATGGAAAAGAGCAAACAAAGCAAGATAAAAATAATACATTCAGCACTCCATTAATCAATTGGTGTGTGTGTGTGTGCTTGGCTCTCTCATCCATTCCAGGCTTCTGGGAGGGAGGGTGGGCAATGAGCCTGTCATAGCGAATGAAAGCAGTGCCCCACGCACTCTGGCAGCTTTCATGACTGGGATCAGTTCTTTCCTGTTCTGGCGCACAGCTTCAGGATGGTCCTCTTTGAGGAAGATACACGTTCCTCTCAAGTTCTTGGCTCTTTCCAGAACAGCTACCTTGTCCTTGTACCTTAGGAACTTGACCACTTTCGTCCTGGGCATGTCACCTGGGCCGGTGGTGGATATTCCAGTCCTGTGGGCGCGCTCTGATTTGTCTGTCATTGTTATCATGGATTCACACATAGAACTGATGTCCTCTCTGAATGACTTACAGATTGCTATCATCTTGCCGTTCTCCTGTTTCACCTCATCGAGCTGACCCTGAGAGAGGGAGGGGTGAAAGGGGTGAAAACTGAGTTAAGATGACTGAGTTATGCTGGTCTGTCCCTCTTGCTGTGTGCTACAGTATATCGTATCAGCTAATCACATACACACACATACACACACACACACACACACACACACACACACACACATACACACCCTGTGTGTGGCCGTGTGGTTGCTATGTAGCATGGTCCTGCGTTGGCCGTAAGCACTTTTTCCCCTGAATCTTATCAGCTGTTATCTGTTCCTCATACCATACCTCTGAACACTGGGACGCTCCACTGGGGCTTATCACTGATCCACCACAACACGCTGCTCAACCAGCCCCTGGTCACACTGTGTGTGTGTGTGTGTGTGTGTGTGTGTGTGTGTGTGTGTGTGTGTGTGTGTGTGTGTGTGTGTGTGTGTGTGTGTGTGTGTGTGTGTGTGTGTGTGTGTGTGTGTGTGTGTGTGTGTGTGCGTGTGTGTGCGTGTGCGTGTGCGTGTGCGCGTGTGTGCGCGTGTGTGCGCGTGTGTGCGCGTGTGTGCGCGTGTGTGCGCGCGCGTGCGCGCGTGTGCGCGTGTGTGCGCGTGTGTGCGTGTGTGCGCGTGTGTGCGTGTGTGTGTGTGTGTGTGTGTGTGTGTGTGTGTGTGTGTGTGTGTGTGTGTGTGTGTGTGTGTGTGTGTGTGTGTGTGTGTGTGTGTGTGTGTGTGTGTGTGTGTTCGAGTGTGTTTGGTCACCGTCAACGCAAGTCATTCAGTGTGTTCCGTTTGTGTTCATGTCAACCCCCACCTTCCAAGCCCCCATTCTCTCTCTCTCACCCTCTCTCACCCTCTGACACACACTTTCTCTCTCTTACACACCAATACGCTCCCATAGCTCCAAAACGCTCAGCTGCTTGTGCCCGGGGCCATATGGCAAAGACACAAACATTTACATAATGTCATATTTTATTTAATTAGGCATTCTAAATGCAATCAAAAACTGATGAAGGTTCTCGCCTGGCTAGCTGATTGGCAACATGATACCGCTCTGACCTGGAATAAGCCGCTCTGCATTTCAATGATGAAATATTTGAATTCTCTACTGCTGCCTTCACTCTATTCACCTTCATGTTTACAGCTTTAACCTTAGAATTCATAGAGGCCTCAAACTCCCGTACAGGACAATACGATGTTTCTCAACGAGAGTCATATGGGCCACTCTGGTGGCACATTTAAATGATCAAGTCTTTTACAAAAAGTGTAAGATGCATGTGGGTCAGTGTGTGTTACATGGTTTATTTTGGGTGGTTGGTTGGTTGGCGTGGTGATGCAAGTTCTGTGTTTTTCAGAGAATCAGGAAGTAGACCAGTCCTCCTGGACCACCCTGATCAGCCAAGTGGCACACACACATACACACACTCACACATACATACACACCCACACTTACACACACTAACACGCTCACAACCACACACACACACACCCACACCCACACCCACACACCACACACACACACACACACACACACACAAACATACACAAGTACCATTTTGAAAGGGGGACCAGCTTGAGCGAAACATGCGCCCCCAGAGAGCTCAGGGGTTGGTGAAGAGGGGAGCAGGCCATGTCTCCCTGAGCAGGAAGGAAGGAAACAGGGCCCAATGCCTACACTAACCCAACAGAGAAAGTCACACACTCTCTCTCTTGCACACACAAACGCACCAGTAAGACAAATAAACAGTCGCTCCATGAGCAGGTAATGCATGGTTTAACAGGGGAAAGGCTTTTAAGAGGCTGCTGAAGTCAGCTCAATATGGAATACACCATTTCAGGTAATATATATCATTCTATGTGCCTCTCCACTCAGTTCCTTAGCCTTCAGAAAACCGCCACTGTCATGGTGACTTTATTATACAAATAATATGTGTCACAGGGTTTATTTTAGGTGATTAGTGGGCGTGACGATGCAGGTGCTGTGTGTTTCAGAGAATTTCCCATAAACGGAGACAGTTTATGGGAAATATAATGAAAGGGAAAACGAAGATTGTAGTTACCTCAGCACCACTTTTTTTCTCTCTCTCTCTCTCTCTCTCTCTCTCTCTCTCTCTCTCTCTCTCTCTCTCTCTCTCTCTCTCTCTCTCGCTCTCCCTCTAACACACACATACTTACATGCTCTTGCTCTCTGTCGCTCGCTCTCTCGTTGGCAGGACAGATAAGGGAGAAAGAGAGAGAGTACTTACAATACTTACACACAGACAGGGCTCAGCGCAGATCAGGAGAAATCCCTTGCTTCAATTAGGCATTCTCTTCCATTCATTCCTTTTTTTCTCTCCTTCTCTTTTTTTCTCCCCGACACCTGATTAGAAATGTATTCGTGAAGCGCTCTGGTAAAAGAGAGGGAAGCAAGCAAAGGAAAGCGGGAGAAGGATAAAGATAATCTACAGGCTTAGGAGGTACATCATCGAGTCAGACCAGGCCCGAAGAAATGAATGCAAAGAATGGAGAGGAAAAGATGTCCCTTTCAGGCTCAGTGGTGTCTGGATATGGCAGAGAGAAATCATTTCCTCCATATTACACCCAATATGTGCAGAGTCCAAGAGTGCTGTGTGATGGTTGTTATCATACCAAAAGATAGAGAATATCTGCACACCAAAAAGCAAGGAGGACCAAGGTACTCTTCAAATCATTAATTAAAATGCCTTTATTTGTATGGCATGTACAATAGAAACAAAGTTTTAAAAATCCGACGCTCTTCGTCCCTGACGAAGGCCATGCAGCCGAAACGCGTCGGATATTTAAAACTTTGTTTCTATTGAACATGCCATACAAATAAAGGAATTTTAATTAATTATATGAGGAGTTCCTTGGTCCTCCTTTCTTTTTGATGACAAATTCACCCCTTTTACCAAAGAGCACCTTCTGTCTACCAAAATGTACCTTAGTAGAACTTCCCTTCCTCTTCTTTCTACTAATATCTGCACACCGTTTACTCTGAGAGTTTAAACATATCAACAGTCCATGACGTCTTTGTCGTACACACGTAGGCTGTCCTATCATTGGCTAAGGTGCCAGGGTGCTGGTCAGGGTGAAGGTATGGGTGGAGATGTGACTGGTCAGGGAGAATTTATTATTTCTGCAGCTGAGACAGGGATGGAAGGTTGTTGCCTTGGCTGTGACCCCCAGCAGAGACTGTGTGTGTGTGTGTGTGTGTGTGTGTGTGTGTGTGTGTGTGTGTGTGTGTGTGTGTGTGTGTGTGTGTGTGTGTGTGTGTGTGTGTGTGTGTGTGTGTGTGTGTGTGTGTGTGTGTGTGTGTGTGTGTGTGTGTGTGTGTGTGTGTGTGTGTGTGTGTGTGTGTGTGTGTGTGTGTGTGTGTGTGTGTGTGTTTTCCTACATTTTCAGCACCCCGTAGAGGTTTAGGACTTTTTTAGGTGCTGAATTTGTTGAAATGCTATTTTACACTTAAGGGTTAGATTTGGGGTTAGGGTTAAGGTTAGGTTTAGGGTTAGGTTTAACTTAAGGCTTAAAGCTAGTCTTAGTATTAGGGCTAGGTTTAGGGTTAGGGAAAATTGGATTTTTAATGGTCAAACATTTTACACTCCAAAAAGTCCTGAAATTTCACGGAAAGAAAGTGTGTGTGTGTCTCTCTCCCAGGATGAGGAACAGGAAGAGATCTGCCAGACAGGGTCACACTGTGGGAAAGGAATCAATCAGGGATATCTCCCACATACAGTATGTGCAGGTTGTATTCAGAGCATGTGACCAATACATTTTGATACATTTTATTTTGATAATTACATGCACACTCAGACACATATACTGCATAACAAACACATAGCCTAACACAAAAGTATTCATTAATACACAATACACACGCATTATAACACAAAATAGACTGACATACACAGTCGCATACAGTCACACAAAAAGGCTCACAAAGACACACACAGTAAGATATGTACAAACACACACACACACACACAGAAATCTAAATTAGGGGAAGAAGAGAGGCACGGGAGGGGGTCTGAGTTGGAATGGAAGAGTTGAGGTGATCAATACTCCGCGAGATTTTCTCCCTTTTCTCTCCACTCAATTGTCATGCTCCCTCAAGCAATTAAATGAGTTCCCCTCCGCTCCTCTCCTCCCTCCACCAATACACAGGGCTGAAACATTTTCTCATTGCCTTCACATCCACACAGTGACAGCCCGAGCCACACTGTGCATGCTAAAACCCTTAGAAGTCTGCCCAGGAATAGCTGGCAGCTGAAGTGCTTCCATTTTCTGTGAAGAGACTCATTTTCCAACGTGGCTGACACACCTACTTATAGGTGGCCTTTGATCAATTGTATGAGCAGTTACACACGTTTCAATTTGCCACTGCTAAACAGCTTGATGAATGAAAAATGAGAAACACATTGGCTTTGTGGGATAAAAGTATTGGCTTAGACGCATAGATTTGTTGGTGTGTGTGTGTGTGTGTGCCCTTGCTACAGCTTGCACCTGCATGTGTGTCTCTGTTGATGTCTGGAACGGACTTCACACTGTGGCCAAGCTGTGTGTAGTCTTAGAGTGACCTCGTTGTGTCTGACCGGAGATTGTGCGCACGTGTGAGTGTGAGTGTGCATATGCATGTGTGTCTGTTTGTGTACATGAACACACAGCAGGTGGTTATAAGCAGAAGCACACAGATGCCAGGGCAAGCTATACACAGGAGGTCAGAGACAGCAAGGTGCTACCCAGGGTGATAGTGACAGATAATGGTACCAAATGTAATTCAACAAGGTGTTATTAAAGAGGACATACAGAGCATGTTAATTACTCATTGACCTCTATAAGGGTAACACAGCAGGCCACACAGATAACACTGAACACATGCAAGACCATTTTCCACCAGCAACACAGGTCTGTTCTTTATGTTTCTACGACACAATGTAATCTACCTCTACTCTCACCTTCTATAGTCAGGTCCATACTTCTGGGCAACATTGATAAAGATAAGCAAAAAGGACTATAAAATAAATAATACAAATACTGAGCTATGCTATATACAAAATATATATACACTACCAGTCAAAAGGTTTAGACACACCTACTCATTCAAGAGTTTTTCTCTGTTTTTTATATTTTCAACATTGTACAATAATAGTGAAGACATCAAAACTATGAAATATCACCAATGTAATCATGTAGTAACCAAGAATGTTTTAAACAAATCAAAATATATTTCATATTTGAGATTCTACAAATAGCCACCCTTTGTCTTGATGACAACTTTGCACGCAAATTTTAAGGGTACATTTTAAGTGTGTGTGTGTGTGTATCCTACAACTGTTGCTATGAGGTAATGATGTTCGGGTCAATATAGGATAAATCACAATAATTGCTTGCCAAAAATGTTATTTTTGTTATGGGTAACAATCCTGGTTATAGCTAAAAAATCATGGTTATGGGTAACAATCCTGGTTATAGCTAAAAATCCTGGTTATGGGTAACAATCCTGGTTATAGCTAACAATCCTGGTTGTGGGTAACAATCCTAGTCATAGGTAACAATCCTGGTTATGGGTAACAATCCTGGTTATAGCTAACAATCTTGGTTGTGGGTAACAATCCTGGTTATAGGTAACAATCCTGGTTATGGGTAACAATCCTGGTTATAGGTAACAATCCTGGTTATAGCTAACAATCCTGGTTATGGGTAACAATCCTGGTTATAGGTAACAATCCTGGTTATGGGTAACAATCCTGGTTATAGCTAACAATCTTGGTTGTGGGTAACAATCCTGGTTATAGGTAACAATCCTGGTTATGGGTAACAATCCTGGTTATAGGTAACAATCCTGGTTATGGGTAACAATCCTGGTTATAGCTAACAATCCTGGTTGTGGGTAACAATCCTGGTTATGGGTAACAATCCTGGTTATAGGTAACAATCCTGGTTATAGCTAACAATCCTGGTTGTGGGTAACAATCCTGGTTATAGGTAACAATCCTGGTTATGGGTAACAATCCTGGTTATAGCTAAAAATCCGGGTTATGGGTAACAATCCTGGTTATAGGTAACAATCCTGGTTGTGGGTAACAATCCTGGTTATAGCTAACAATCCTGGTTGTGGGTAACAATCCTTCGCATGAACTGCCTACATTATTATGCATATTATTTGTTAATCGCAAGCTTTTTTATGTACAGCTTTCGTAAATAACTGTATAAGGTTGTTGTCCTGTTGGAACGTGAACCTTCACCCCATTCTGAGCGCTGGAGCAGGTTTTCAACAAGGATCTCTCTGTACTTTGCTCGGTTCATCTTTCCCTCGACCCTGACCAATCACTGCCGCTGAAAAACATCCCCACAGCATGATGCTACCACTACCATACAGTCTATTTTTCTCAATTTCCTGACTGACGTGCCCAAAGTAAACTGCCTGTAGCTCAGGCCCTGAAGCCAGGATATGCATATAATTGGTACCATTGGAAATAAAACACTCGGAAGTTTGTAGAAATGTTAAAATAATGTAGGAGGCTATAACAAAATACATATGGTAGGAGAACATCTAGAACATTTTGAAAGCCCATGCTCTTCCAATGGAAGGTATAGGAAAATACTTCAATCTAGCTCCCACGATGCAATTCCTATGGCTTCCACTTGGGTTCAGTAGTCTTTGTTCACGGTTTCAGGCTTCTTTCTTCCAAAATGAGGAAGAATAATTAACTTTAGTACAAGGACACAGACTTGGAAATTTGTGTATGCGCGTGAGACGAAGAGGACACGAGTGGATTACTCAAATCGATGGCGCCAACTAAACATACTTTTTGGGAGATAAAGAAGCATTTTATCAAACAAAACGACACTACATGTTGGATGACAAATCAGAGGAAGATTTTCAAAAAAGTAAGTGAATATTTAATCGCTATTTGTGAATTTATGAAACCTGTGCCGGTGGAAAAATATTTTGATGTGGGGCGCCGTCCTCAAACAATCGTATGGCATGCTTTCGCTGTAAAGCCTACTGTAAATCTGACAGTGCAGTTAGATGAACACAAATTTATGCTTTTAACAGGTATAAGACACTTCTATGTACCTAAATGTTTAATATCCAGAATTTTTATGATTATTTATTTGAATTGCACACCCTCCAGTTTCACCAAAGTTTCACCGTAGTTTCCTGAAACAAGTCACATATATGTTACCGACAGTCTCTCCCTCTGACACACAAACACAGAGAGAAAGACAGAGGACATTAAGGCCTAGATTCAATCAGATCAAGTGTTAACAGGCTATAGCCGACAGCTGCGTCACTGATGTGTTGATGGTGTCAGAGGTGTAACTGCGTTGGAGCTGTCAAATCGGTGAGCAGCCGCTCTTGATCATTTCACGATTCCACACCCGTCCCACTCACATTAGAAGTTCAGAACGAGAAAGTATAGGCTATATATAAATAAGGAAAAATATAAGGAAAAATATCCAATTGAAAATCATTTCACTAAATAATGAGGATTTCTATCAGCCTAATCGAGGTGTAGATTCCCAGCTAACAAACGTGCCCACAACTTTAGAGAACGTTCCCTTAAGAGTCTAATTAGGTAATTAACTAATGTTCTCATAGGTATGTTCCCGTGATGTGCCAGGAATGTTTCCAAGAGACCATTCCCTTGAATGTGAGAATAGGGTGGCTCCCCTAACACATCTCAAACCCAGACCACCAGCACCTTTGATGAAAACCCTAACCGCTAAGGGATATATCTAGGGCATTTGCTCATCAGCCCAGTATAGTTATGCCCTGTCCAGAATAAATCAAATCGAATCACTTTTTATTAGTCACATGCGCCAAATACAACGGGTGAAGACCTTACAGTGAAATGCTTACTTACGAGCCCCTAACAACCGTGCAGTTTCAAAGAAATATGGATAAGAATAAGAGATAAAAGTAACAAGTAATTAAAGAGCAGCAGCAAAAAATAACAATATATACAGGGGGGTGCTGGTACAGAGTCAATGTGCGGGGGAACCAGACAGTTGTGGTAGTTTGTACATGTAGGTAGAGTTATCAAAGTGACCATGCATATATGAGTGGCAGTGGTGTGGAGGGGGGGGGGGGTAGCCATTTGCAAATAGGCTGGGTAGCCATTAGAAGCCTCTTGGACCTAGACTTGGAGCTCTGGTACCGCTCGCCATGCGGTAGCAGAGAGAACAGTCTATGACTGGGGTGGCTGGAGTCTTTGACAATGTTTAGGGCCTTCCTCTGATACCGCCTGGTATAGAGGTCCTGGATGGCAGGAAGCTTGGCCCCAGTGATGTACTGGGTCGTTCGCACTACCCTCTGTAGTGCCTTACGGTCGGAGGCCGAGCAGTTGTCATACCAGTCAGGATGCTCTCGATGGTTTAGCTGTAGAACCTTTTGAGGATTTGAGGACCCATACCAAAATGTTTTCAGACACCTGAGGGGGAATAGGTTTTGTCGTGCCCGCTTCATGACTGTTTTGGTGTGCTTGGACCATGTTAGTTTGTTGGTGATGTGGACACCAAGGAACTTGAAGTTCTCAACCTGCTCCACTGCAGCACCGTCGATGAGGATGGGGGCGTGCTCGGTCCTATTTTTGCTGTAGTCCACAATTATCTCCTTTATCTTCATCATGTTGAGGGAGAGGTTGTTGTCCTGGCACCATACTAACCCTCAGAAAACTTGGGGCATTAATGTTCTTGCAAAGTCCCATGAAACATGTATAGAACATTACAATTGTATATTCTGAAAACATGACAACCACGTTTTGTGTATGTTGGGTGGAACATTGACGGAATATTCTCTTAAAGCTCAGAAAACTGGACACATGAATGTTCTTGCAACATCCCATAAAACACATCTAGAACATTAAAATGGTATTTTCTGAGGACAGTAACTAAGTTCTGCTTGGCATTAAGGGAACGCTCTCCTAACTTTACATCAAAACATGATAGAAAAGGTTTTTGCTAACATAGATAGAATGGGAAACAGGACATTCAAACATTAGGGGAACATCAGGTGTAAAAATACAAAACATTCTTTCTCCCTAGATTTGTTAGCTGGGTTACATCTCACATTCCAGTGTTCAAACTTGTAAACAAGGCTGCATGGGATTTCTCTTAATGCAACTCTGTGCAGCCACATCCAATGTCCGCTTTAGTTATAATGCCAGGAGGGCTTGTGAATTTGACAGCTTTAACGCAGGTAACCTCCAGCACAGCCAAAACAACCTCTATGTGGATTTCGGCTAAAGTGGATCTGATTGAATAGAGTCCCCAATGACCACAATCAATTATGGAGTTGTCAGTAAACGTTGTAATGAATGATGATCTAAGTAGTTTGTGTCTGTGTCTGTTCAAAGATCTCTTTGTGTTTGTTGTTCAGCGAGAGAGTGACCCAGTCAAAATCATTAACATCAATATGAATGAGATCCTTCCTGCCCACTGCCATCTGGGCCTCTAACGACACCAGGTCACAGAGTGAATTTATTTTATCCATTGCACGCTAATACTGTAGTATTTTACTTGCCTCTACGTAAGCTAGCTGTTTTGTGTGATTGTCTTGTATTTTTGTGAGTATTTATATAGTTTTTATTACGCACGTATGACAAACTGATTTCATCTCATCTCTCAGCAGACGACTTTGTTCCACCTGGCCATGGAGATGTCAACAACTACTGTAGTTCCAGGACCTGTTCCTGCAAGCTGAATTTACCTTGTTATAATTATTTGGGGCCTTATTTCTGCCATATTCTGTGTTATATATTGTCAGTTTCTTCATAAAGATGGTTTGTTTGCTGTTCATAATCACACTGAAATGTAAACTATTTTGGCTCCAATTTAAATATATTTCTACATCGTTGTTCAGTATAATAATTTGTTCTAGTAGTGGTGACTTAATGCAAACAACACCAGCAGTTGCTGTTAAAAGTATTTTTTTAAATAGTGACAATCTCGTTTGAAACAATTAAGCTTCATTGTTGGAGTTCAATGGAATTAGAATAAAACAGAATGGAGTGGAAGTGTTGATGTCAGTTAGTTTACTCCATTCAGGGGAGGGGTAGTAAGGTAATAGTAATAATAAATAAAGAACTAATAATAAATAAGTAAAGGGGGATTAGAAATTATGGAAGCAATTACTTTAATAGGACCTCAAATTTATCTGCAATATGAAAACTGAGCTACCCCCTAAGTAGTTCGTAAGTCCGACATTGTGTTTAAGTGCTTTGAAGTCAGAACATTTCTTCAACCAATAAGATCATAGCTAGCTAGGTAAGCTAACTAACATTGCTAATGTAAAGTTAGCTAGCTAGCTTTCTTAACATTGACAATATGGTCAAACTAGCAACATTATCCAAAAGTGTGTAATTGCCAACAACGGATTTGTTGTCATCTTTTGGTTGAAAAGGTGAAAGGCCAATGGTGAAACGTCACAACTCTTCTCAGAGTTTCCCACTTATAAATACGACTTGGATGGTCATTCAAGGGACATTTCCCAGTCGGAAGTTCTGCTAAGTCAATTGCATGATGTGAACGCCCCATAACACTAAAAACTGTTACGAAATAACTTAAAAACGAAATAGAAATATAAATAAAAAAACTAAATACAAACTAGAAAATCAGATCGGAAAACTAGCTGAAACTGAATTTCAAATAAAAATCGGAAAACAAACAGAAATAATAACTAATATAAAAACACAAAACTGTAATAGCCTTGGTGCAAAAATTCCTTTGACAGAGTGTAAGGGGTTAAAGTTCCATCCTGTTATTTTCTTCAGTGTTGCCTTGACTGACAGAGGTGACTGGCAGAGGGCCTGTGATTTCACAAAGCAAGAGGTGCATTGTGGGTCTCAGTGTGACCACCTTGGCTTCACAGACAAATCGATTAGTGCAGGTTCAGGGCTGAGGCTCAGAGCGCTTTGCATATGGAACACTGCTTCTTACACAATATGGGAAGAGGGCTCTGCCAAGTAAACACACACACACACACACACACACACACACACACACACACACACACACACACACACACACACACACACACACACACACACACACACACACACACACACACACACACACACACACACACACACACACACACACACACACACACACATCTAAAAATGCACACACAAATACACACACTCACATAAATGCATATACTGATCAATAGTATAAATTCAACATGCAAAGATGTCAAAGATTTTACTGAGTTACAGTTCATATAAGAAAATCAGTCAACAGAAATACATTAATTAGGCCACAATCTATGGATTTCACGTGACTGGGCAGGGGTACAGCCATGGGTGGACCTTGGAGGGCATAGGCCCAACCACTTAGTAACCAGGCCGACCCACATGGGAGACAGGCCCAGCCAATCAAAATTACATTTTCCCCACAAAAGGGCTTAATTACAGACATAAATACTCCTCAGCACCACCCCAGCACCCCTAAGACGATCTCACAGGTAAAGAAGCCTGATGTGGAGGTCCTGGGCTGGCGTGGTTACAAGTGGTCTGCAATTGTGAGGCTGATTGAACATACTGCTAATTTCTCTAAAATGACATTGGAGGCTGCTTATGGTAGAGAAATTAACATTAAATTGTCTTGCAAAAGCTCTGATGGACATTCCTGCAGTCAGCATGCCAATTGCACATTTCCTCAAAGACATCTATGACAAAACTGCACATTTTAAAGTGGCTTTTTATTGTCCCCAGCACAAGGTGCACATGAGTAATGACCATGCTGTTTAATGAACTTCTTGATATGCCACACCTGTCAGGTGGATGGATTATCTTGGCAAAAGAGAAATTCTCACTAACAGGGACGTAAACAAATTCATGCACATTTGAGAGTAATAAGCTTTTTGCATGTATGGAAAATTCAGGATTTTTTTTTCAGCTCATGAAACATGGGACCAACACTTTACATGTTGCATTTATATTTTTGTTCAGTGTACAACGGTAACTTACCAGTTCACAGTCCATAGTATACCAGCCCTCCCCTCCCACGGTCTACAACACCCTCTGCCCCTCCCTCCCTGTGCCCCATCTGGCTGAAAAGTAAGTGCTTGTCTGGGAAGGCCGCCTCGGATACCCTTCCTTCTTACAGTTTTTTTTTCAATCCTTTTGGTGCTATTTTCACAAGTATGTGGTGAATTTTCTTAACACCGAATGCAAAACTCAAAACTGGTCTTACATTCATCTTCTCAATATACCATCCGTGTTTTAATCAGGCTAGGGTCTATTGTTCTCCACTTCCTGTCCGACTGACATGCCAAAAGTAAACTGCCTGTTACTCAGGCCCAGAAGCCAGGACATGCATATAATTGGTACCGTTGGATAGAAAACAGGTTGTAGAATGTTAAAATAATGTAAGAGACTATAACACAATTGATATTCTAGGAGAAAATCCAAAGAAAAACCAAACATAATATTTTTTGGAGAGCCCATGCTCTTACAACGGAAAGCTATGGGTTATATGCAATTCCAGCTCCCAGATTGCAATTCCTATGGCTTCTACTAGATGTGAAAAGTCTTTATTCAAGGTTTCAGGCTTGTTTCTTCCCAAACGAGGAATAATTTAGCGTTTTGATACTGGGAGTCAGTCTTTGTGCGTGCGATGAAGATGATGCGCACTTATTTTTCTTTTCTATTGAACATACTTATTTCCGTATGAAATATTATAGTGTAATTACGTTTTAGGGTACCTGAGGAAATGTATTTTGACTTGTTTTAAAAAAGTTTAACGGTAGCTTTTTGGATTCCTTTCTCTGCATGTTGAAGGAGGGGATTACTCAAATTGATGGTGACTTTTTTGGATTTTATCTAACAACATGACCATGCATGTTGTATCTGGGACCCTTTGGATTGTAAATCAGAGTAAGATTTCACAAAAGTATGTGAATATTAAATTGCTATTTAATTGCTATTTGTGTATTATGAAGCCTGTGCTGGTTGAATTCGTTTTGATGTGGGGCGCCATCCTCAAACAATCGTATGGCTTTCGCTGTGAAGCCTATTATCCAGCGGACAATGCAGTAAGATTAACAATAATATACACTTTTAGCCGATATAAGACACTTGTATGTACCTAGATGTTTAATATCCATAATTTTATGATTATTTATTTGAATTGCGCGAACCCCCAATTTCACAGGAAGCTGTTGACAGGTGTCCCGCTGGCATCTATCTTAATCCAATAGCAAACAAATGCAAGATACATGTTTTAAATTGCCCTTTTGAATGTAATTCTACAGTACCAAGCGTCAATTGCATTGAATTTCACTGTTTTTACATTAGGCAATACACTTGGACTACCCATTAAAATTGACTGAAAATCTCATTTCCATCATTTCTATCCCATTTGTGATCAAAGGGGTGATCATTGATACGAAAATAAATGTATTGTTCAGATATAATTACAACTTTGGTGTACTGTAGTCAAATGAAACAAATAAAATGAATGACAGAAACATTTAGCAGTCACTAGTTGTTCATCAAGCCAGTCTTGAGCATTTGGCCATAGGTTCTCATCGACATCTCAGTAAATGCCCTCATTGTTCATGAAAAACCTTTTGGCATCCCAGCCTGACATATGTCTGAATTGATGACATTGCATACCTCACCCGTGGTGAGGAGGGGGGTGGCGCGTTCATGGGGATGGCGATCATAATGCCTTCCACCTGTATTGTAATCATGTATTGTTTACAGTACTGTATTGGCCAATGTCATTTTAGTAAAGCAGTGTTAACATTACAAACCTAATTTCCATTATGTAGTTCTCAGCCTGTCAATGGCAATACATTCCCCAAACCCCAACACTGTCAACCAAGAGTCAAGTCTAAATGATGGTTTATTTGGTAGTATTTCGTAGTGTGATTAATTTGACTAATTGCATTAGTACTGTACAAAGTTAGAGGTGTGCTATGTGACAGGTTCCCCCGCTTCCAGTGGGGAGACCTGAGGTCAACCTACCCCCACCCCCCTCCCTCTGGCTTCCAGTGGGTAGACCTAAGGTCAACCTACCCCCACCCCCCTCCCCATCTCTTACTTCTGAGTGTGACACCTTCCCAGGCAGTAGCCTGCCTAGCTCACAAACTAGAATCAGGGTGCCCAATCCGACAATGTTAATTGACCCACAGTCCCACACGGTGACATGATATCATTGACGATATGTGCAAATGAGCGATAGAAAACCACGCAAATGTCACCATTCTGATTTTTTTGGTGTGGGTGCCCCCTGACTGTAGGTGCCAAGGTCTGAAGGTCTCTGGATGACAGAACAAGATATATCTATTTCATAGAGAATGTTTGTTTCTTTATAAGAGGCAGGTCATTCGCACGTTTTGGACAGTTTTTTGTCAGGGTTTGGTGCTGGCTTGGCGGGAGGTTGTGATTATAGGGTTTGCCATGAGGGACTTATAGTTTTGGCCTGCAACGGTTGGTATGCAGTGGGGATTGCTTCCTGGCAGGTACCACATTGCACTTCACGTTCCCCCATCGCATCCCCTCACTGAGATTGATGCATGTTGGTCAGTTGAGGGTCCCTCCCCTTCAGACTCAGACAGAGAGAAAAGCCTGCGCTTCTTTCACATGCAAAACAGGGGACGGAGTTACTTTGGACAACCCCGTTCCCCACCCGCCACTCAGTCAAGATCCCACAGCTGATACAAACATGCTACCTCATTAGTCGAGTGTGTTATTATAATAATCACTGACACTACCACTGCCCTGCCATCTGTAATCAACTAAATCAAGAACCCTTTATGAGTGCCCAGGAAAAAGAGAGAGAGAGAAGGTCATATACTTTCAACAGGGAATGCTGATTGGAAATCTTTGTGGACTTCAATTATCTTGATAAATATTGCATTTTTTTACAGGCCAAGGACAGCAGTTACACTCTTTCATTTTGCTACAGCTCCCAGCAACATATACAGACATTTCCTAACACTTAGTTACTCTAAATTATTTGGGGCATGGACTACAAGTTGTCCAAAGCGTTCCACAGGGATGCTGGCCCATGGTGATGCCAATGCTTCCGACATTGGTGTCAAGTTGTCTGGATGTCCTTTGGGTGGTTAATTATATTTAATACACATGGGAAATTGTTGAGTGAAGTTCTTGACACACTTAAACCGGTGCGCCTCTGAATGGCCCACATACCCAATCCATGTCTCAATTGTCTCAAGGCTTAAAGATGCTTCTCTAACATGTATCCTCCCCTTCATTTCCACTGACTGAAGTGGATTTAACGGGTGTCATCAATAAGAGATCATAGCTTTCACCTGGATTTACCTAGTCAGTCTATGTCATGGAAAGAGCGGGTGTTCCTAATGTTTTGTACACTCGGTGTATTCCAATGTCTAGTAAATACACTATATATACAAAAGTATGCGGACATCCCTTCAAATTAGTGGATTTGACCATCTCAGACACACCCGTTGCTGACAGGTGTAGAAAATTGAGCACACAGCTATGCAATTTGCATAAGCAAACAATGGAAATAGAAAGGCCATAGTGAAGAGCTCAGTGATTTTCAACGTGGTGCCGTCATAGGATGACACCTTTCCAACAAGTCAGTTCGTCAAATTTCTGCCCTGCTAGAGCTGCCCCGGCCAACTGTAAGTGCTGTTATTGGCACACAAGCTCACAGAACAGGACCGCTAAAGCGTGTAGCGTGTGAAAATCATCTGTCCTCGGTTGCAACACTCACTACAAAGTTCCAAACTGCCTCTGGAAGCAAAGTCAGCTAAATAAATGCTCGTTGAGCGCTTCGTGAAATGGTTTTCCATTGCCGAACAGCCATACACAAGCCTAAGATCACCATACGCAATGCCAAGCGTTGGCTGGAGTGGTGTAAAGCTTGTCTCCATTGGACTCTGGAGCAGTGGAAAGCTTTCTCTGGAGTGATGAATCACGCTTCACCATCTGGCAGTCCGACGGACAAATCTGGGTTTGACGGATGCCAGGAGAACAATACCTGCCCGAATGCATAGTGTCAACTCTAAAGTTTGTTGGAGGACTAATAATGGTCTGTTTTTTCATGGTTTGGGTTTGGCCCCTTAGTTCCAGTGAAGAAAAGTCTTAAGGCTACAGCATACAATGACATTCTAGACTCTTCTGTGCTTCCAAGTTTGTGGAAACAGTTTGGAGAAGGTCTTTTCCTGTTTCAGCATGCCAATGCCCCCGTGCACGAAACGAGGTCAAATGGTTTGTCGAGATCGGTGCAGAAGAACTTGACTAGCCTGCACAGAGCTCTGACTTCAACTCCATCGAACACCTTTGCAATAAATTGGAGCGCCGACTGAGAGCCAGGCCTAATCGCCCAACATCAGTGCCCAACCTCAGTAACGCTCTCGTGGCTGAATGAAAGGAAGTCCCCACAGCAACGTCCTAACATCTGCTGGAAAGCTTTCCCAGCAGTGTGGAGGCTGTTATAAATCTCTGTTAGAAATCTTCTGACAAAGGAGGGACCAACTCCATATTATTAATACCCATGATTTTGGAATGATATGTTTGCCAACCTAATTTTGGTAATGTAGTGTAATTCTGCATTTCAGTGAAGTTATGATGCTAGCAATAGCCTAAACACATTCCAATTCACGTCATGTCACACGCTCTCTCTCTCGCTGTCTCTTGCTCTTTCCCCTCAACGATGAAATCTTCTGACAAATCAAACGTGTAAACAACTATCAACTATCCATAGCAAGCTGCTCTATCCTCGCTAATTGGAGGAGTAAATGCATGCGCTAAATGTAAAAGCTATGTAGATTTCACAGGTTAAAATAATGATGAAAACAAGCTATATACACGTCTCTCTTTTTGATTTGAACCGGTTCAGAACTTTATTTTTCTGCTCAGAACACTGGAATGGAAAAAAAGTGGTTCTGTTTGGAACAGAATGATTGTAAAATAATTTCCGTTCCAACCCTTGCCTACAATGCAGTACTATGCCTGTATTTGAATGCACTTACTGTAAATCGCACTGGATACGAGTGTCTGCTATATGACTAAGATATAGACGTAAACACAACAGTGAATGCAGAATTATAACTCGGTGATCAGAAAGGATCCCTAAATCCTGTTGTGTACATTAGTGCGGGTGTACCACTCCCAAGATTAGATACTGGAACATTCTTGGATTACACATCACTTAAAGAAGGCTTTATGATAAACCCAGCTTAATGTGGTCTACTGATTACAGAAAGAAGTCATAACCAGCCATATGAACTTGCAGCATGTTAGTAAAAACCGAAAGGTTAAAGCCCTGTCACTGTATAGAGTTGACTACACACTTTGAAAAAAAGGGTTATTTGGGGTTCTATATAGAACCTCTTGATTCTTTGGACGAGATTAAAGAAGGTTCTATATATAAACCCATTGAAGGCAGAGAACCTTGAGGATTCCATCCCTGCCGCAGATTGTAGGCGAACGTGGAGTTGAGCCAACAGCAGCGAACAGAAACTAACAGTCATGTCAAACCGCTGAAATAACAGCTAACGATACAGTAGCTGCTTTTATGTTTGTTTTAGCTGCTTTGCATTGCAATGTATGTCCGTATTAATGATGCTGCATGAATTCTCCTAGTCAGAAAAATGGCTAGCTGTCTCCTCCGACACGTTCCCGCTCTCGTTTCTATTTTGCAACATTGTTGTCGAGGTTGGAGTTGCAAACCTGTGCTGTTGTGAACCAAATGCTGGAAAAAAGCAAGAGATAATGATGTGTTTAATGGAAGCATACACTCTAAGAATTGGTAAATTGGGGTTCTCTATAGAACCTTTTGGTCAAATCAAATGAATGGCCCACCAACTGCCATTCCAACACGAAAACTCAAGAGGACGATGGTTTCCAATACCCTACCAATTAGCACGTTATTTTTCAATTTATTAAGGTAAGCATTATGTAATTCAAGTACATTAAGCCATATTCATGTGACAAACTATAGGCTAGTTCCCTCAAACTCAACTCTGGACCCCAAAGCTAGTTCCACTGCATTTGTTCATTGTTCCCTTCAAATCAGGGAATGATTTAGACCTGGAACACCAGGTGTGTGCAATTATCAGGTAGAATAGAAAACCAGCAGGCTCAGGACCTCGTAGGGTAAGAGTTGAGTTCCACTGGGCTAGATAGCTATGAGTTGGTTTCAGAGTTTGACTACTGTTTGTAAGCTACCTAGCTAACGTTAGCTTGCTAGAAAGGGAAAAGCTTTTTTTATTTAACTAGGCAAGTCAGTTAAGAACAAATTCTTATTTACAATGACGGTCTACCACAGCCAAACCCGGACAACACTGGACCAATTGTGCGCCGCCCTATGGAACTCCCAATCATGGCCGGTTGTGATACAGCCTGGAATTTAACCAGGGTCTGTAGTGACGCCTCTAGCATGAAGATGCAGTGCCTTAGACCGCTGCACCACTCGGAAGCCCAAGGTTAGGTAGGCTAAGGTTACTTTTAATAAGCATCTTGGCAAGCCAGCTAAGTCTTACAAATAAACATTCATGCCAAATAGAGATAAATACCCAACCTGACATTGGCAATTAGCTATTTGTTACTTTTATTTCAGTATTTTAGTTTGTAGTCACAATCAAATGTATTTATAAAGCCCTTTTTACATCAGCCGATGTCACAAAGTGCTATACAGAAACCTAGCCTAAAACCCCTAACAGCAAGCAATGCAGATGTAGAAGCACGGTGGCTCTGAAAAACTCCCTAAAATGGTAGGATTCAAGGAAGAAACCTAGAGAGGAACCAGGCTCTGAGGGGTGGCCATCGAACCAACTTGACACGATTGTGGGAAGAATCTGGAGTCATCATGGACCAGCATCCCTGTGGAACATTTGACCACTTGTAGAGCCCATTCACCCAAACACTGAGGCTGTTCTGAGGGCAAAAGGGGAGGGGGGAGTGCAACTCAATATTAGTAAGGTATTCCTACTGTTTGGTTTAGCATATGTTTTACTCATTGTAAGTAAGAATTGGTTCTTAACTAGGAGCTGAGGAGCTGCAGGAGAAATCCATCTCAAAATCGTCTCTGTATGCTGTGCACGTGTGATAGCTGTGTTGGATACCTAAGATGCATGGTGACTTGTGAAAATACACACAGGACACAGGATTTAATTCCCCTAAATGATGTACATTAACCCGTGAGAGGACTATGTTTCATGGAGGCAGACTGGACTGAATGTTGCTGATCTCTGTTGAATGCGCGTGATGGGCAGTGGACTAAGAGGAGGTATGTACTGCATCTACATGATGTACAAGTCTTGGTGATTCAAGAGTTAATCATTTACATGACTTTTAAAATACTACCGATGTGTTTTGCTCAGAGTCTGGCAGTGACCCAACTATCAGAGGCAGAGGATGTGCTCTTTCGGGCTGCAGCTGCCGATGACAACAAGTTGTTCTTCTGCGGCATCATGATTATACGTCTGAATTTTTGTCTTCCTTTCGGCAGATTAACTCCTTTTTTTGTTTGCCTTTTCTTCTTCTTCTCAGCAAGCAGCCAGGCAACAACCCAGACTGTACTGTTCCATAGAGAAGTCAGCCAGAGTTGGTGTCAACATTGACGTGGGCCAACATTCAAAGAAAGAGACGCCTGCCTGGCAAACCAGTGCATATTTCCAAACTGTGCATGTTTGCATTAACTGATTTATTTTTGTTTGGGTATGAATGTAATGATAATAAAATCTCAAAATGACGCTTATATTCTTTTGTCCGTTATTTAATTGTTCATTATATTATATTCTTAGTTGAAAATATGATGATTTATTGGCAGTAGCCCTTGCCATAACTCCCATACAGGGTTCTAGATGGAACCAATTTTGGTTCATTGAAGAAGTACACTTGGTTCTGTTCACATGAATTTGTTTTGATTTCAACTGCACCCTTAGTCACTTTGTCCTGCCACCGAGTCTGGCAGGAGCCATTTGCTTTCCAAACCTTGTTTTCCTTGCAATTGTATTTTACATATTGCGAAGGGCCTGTTTTGTCTGAATGCTGGCACACCACCTCTTAAGGATCGGACGCTTTTCTTAATTTCTCGCAAAAAAATGACATACCCAAATCTAACTGCATGTAGCACAGGATCTGAAGCAAGGATATGCATATTCTTGATACCACTGGAAAGGAAACACTTTGAAGTTTGTGGAAATGTTTCATTCATGTAGGAGAATTTAACACATTAGATCTGGTAAAAGATGATACAAAGAAAAATCTGCGTATTTTAATTTTTACCATCAGCTTGAAACGCAAGAGAAAGGCCATAATGTATTATACCAGCCCAGGCACAATTTGGATTTTGGCCACTAGATGGCAGCAGTGTATGTGCAATGTTTTTACACTGATCCAATGAACCATTGTATATGTGTTCAAAATGTTGTATCAAGACTGCCCAAATGTGGTTTGTTAATACATTTTCAAGTTCATAATTGTGCACTCTCCTCAAACAATGGCATGGTATAATTTCACTGTAATAGCTACTGTAAATTTAGAGTACAGTATATACATATACATATGAGATGAGTAATGTAGGGTATGTAAACATTATATTAAGTTGCATTGTTTAAAACAACAACACAGAGTTACACATAAACAAACCTACAGTCAATAACACAAAAGAAAAATATAAAAATCTATGTACAGTGTGTGCAAATGTAGAAGAGTAGGGGGTAAGGCAATAAATAGGCCCTAGAGGTGAAAATAATTACAATTTAGCAATAATACTGGAGTGACAGATGTGTAGATGATGATTTGCAAGTAGAGATAAGGGGGTGCAAAAGAGCAAGAGGGTATGTAATAATATGGGGATGAGGTAGTCGGGTGTGCTATTTACAGATTGGCTGTGTACAGGTACAGTGATCGGTAAGCTGCTCAGACAGCTGATGCCTAAAGTTAGAGAGAGAGATATAGGTCTCCAGCTTCAAAGATTTTTGCAATTCGTTCCAGTCATTCCAGCAGAGAACTGGAAGGAAAGGCGGCCAAAGGAAGTGTTGGCTGTCGGGATGACCAGTGCAATATACCTACTGGAGCGTGTGCAATGGGTGCGTGTTGCTATGGTGACCAGTGAGCTGAGATAAGGCGGGGCTTTACCTAGCAAAGACTTATAGATGACCTGGAGCCAGTGGGTTTGGCGATGGATATGTAGTGAGGGCCAGCCAACGAGAGCATATAGGTCACACTGGTGGGTAGTATATGGGGCTTTGGTGATAAAATGGATGGCACTGTGATAGACTGCATCCAGTTTGCTGAGTAGAGTGTTGGGGGCTATTTTGTAAATGACATCGCCGAAGTCAAGGATCAGTAGGATAGTCAGTTTTACGAGGGTATGTTTGGTGGCATGAGTGAAGGAGGCTTTGTTGTGAAATAGGAAGCCGATTCTAGATTTAATTTTGGATTGGAGATGCTTAATGTGAGTCTGGAAGGAGAGTTTACAGTCTAACCAGACAGCTAGGTATTTGTAGTTGTCCACATATTCTACGTCAGAACCGTCCAGAGAAGTGATGCTAGATATGTCTATGTCCTGGGTAATGTTCTTGTTACTTACAACCTTATGCTAATAACATTAGCCTACGTAGCTCAACCATCCCGCAGGGGGGACACCAATCCTATAGAGGTTACTGCATCATGATCCAAAATGCAGATGCAGATTGGACATTGGTCTAGTGCTAGAGCTTGCAGTTTTCCCTGGTCAGGTCACAGGGTCAGGAGAACCTCTGGGCCTTATCTATGTCCAATGAACTCCAATCCAATAACCATCTTCATTGTACCTCTTTCTTTCCCTTTCTTTCGCTCACTCCCTTCACAGCCATACAGTGCCTGCAGTGTGCCCTCTGTCCCCAAAAGGTTACAGATACTGATGCACAAATAAAATACAAATTGCCTAAGAACAGAACTGTCATTCTCAATAGACGGAATGCCAGACACTGAGTACTAAATATTATTACATATTCTAACAATTCACCACAACCACCACCACCCCCACCCCACCCCCCCACCCAACCATCTCAGGGATATTTTGGTTAATGATGAATAATGCATGAATATCTAACTCCCTCTGGCTTCTAATGCAGCCTCTTATTGGCTTTGGCAGAGCGCCATTCACGCCTCTGTCTGTCTGGGCTCCAACCCTCACAGACTCAAGCCCCCACCTCCCAATCAAAGCTGATTTCCCTAACAAAAGCGAATCAGCCAGAACCATCACCAAAACAATCACATAACTGAAGCAGCTTTTATGTTAAAAATACATATTTTGGGTTTGAGAAAAAAGCACATTTTGCTTATTGACTATTTTTGTATGTTGTTAGTTGTGTACTGTCAACCTTTTGATCATTTTGGTGTTTGCTTCTCCCTCTTTCAGTTTTTCTGTTACGTGGTCCACAAGCACAAGAGAAGACAGAGACAGAGAGAGGGAGGGAGAGAGAGGACAGCAGCCCTGGTGACAAGAAAGTTGCCGGGTCATTAACAAGGGGCAGGGGGCCTGGACGTACAGATGAGAGAGGGAGCGAGAGGAGGACAGTGTGACAATCCCCCCCCCACACCTCTCACCCCTGAGGGAAAGCGGTGGGACATGGATGAGGGGGAAGGGGGCAGGTGGGGTGCAGAGGACAACAGAGGGGGGCTGCAGTTATAAAGAGTAAAGACAGAGTGTTATCTGAAACAGCAAATCCCCCCCTGGCTGCGGGGATCTGTGGTGGAGGAAATCAATATATACTCACTGAACACACTGCCATAACCTTGTCAGACCTGAGCAAGGGTACACCAGCTACAGACAGCCAGGGAGAGGGAGAGGGGGAGGGAGGGGAAGGGACAGATAGAGTGGGACAGGGGGAAGATATGGAGAGAAAAGAAGGGAGAAAGTGGGGGCAAGGAGGAAGAGGATTTGATAGGGGTAACGAGGGAGAGGCCAAAAGTGAGAAATAGAGAGAGAGAGAGAGAGAGAGAGAGAGAGAGAGAGAGAGAGAGAGAGAGAGAGAGAGAGAGAGAGAAAGAGAGATCAGAGTCGTGGTGTCATGTGGCTGCCCTCAGCAGCTTAGAGTGAGTGACCAGTAATAGCAATGTGTGTGTGTGTGTGTGTGTGTGTGTGTGTGTGTGTGTGTGTGTGTGTGTGTGTGTGTGTGTGTGTGTGTGTGTGTGTGTGTGTGTGTGTGTGTGTGTGTGTGTGTGTGTGTGTGTGTGTGTGTGTGTGTGTGTGTGTGTGTGTGTGCGCATGTGTGGTAATGCCATGGCCTTGTGGTGCTTCTAAAAGCTGTCCACTCAACCCGCTCATGGCGGTGAACCCTCAGATTAGAGAACAGATCATCACCGGGCCCTCAGTGACCAAACTCTGGACACACACACTGGGTCAGCCAGGAATACAGAAAAACAGTCCTACAACACCACTAATTAACCATCTTGGTTTTTAGTGTGTAGAGATACATGGCCATGGCCTAGTGGATGAGATGGTGGCCATTGATTTGAGTCGTCAGTATGGAGGTGGAACAAGGTCAGGGGATGAAGGGGGTCTACAGTAAAAGGGACAGCTGCCATTTGTCACTCACACACACATAAACACTGTCCTGCATCGGTACATGTTTTGGTGCCTCCCCCCGTGCCGGCCACATCAATTCCGAGCCCCATTCGATATCCGACATAAGGACAGATTTTTCTCTGCAACCCGACCCACCCGCATACTGTATAATTGTTCCGAGAGCCAATCCGTGACCCGACAAATAGTTTATTTCATTGTTTTTATGGCTCCAGAGTAGTAGGCTAAAAGTCTATTCCCATTCCCTGCTTGACTTGATGTATATGCGTGTTTATTCAGAATTTGGATTAAAGGAAACCCTTCCATGAATTAAGAATGAAAGGTGTTTCTTCTTTCTTTTCATTTCTCCTGTTACGCTATTTTCACCTCAGCTAGGAGTCAGGGACAATAAGTTTGGCATGTTTCAGCACCACACAAATAGGCTACTGATGGCTCCACTCTCTCCCAGGTAACTTAGGCCTAGGTTATGTCCTCCTCAACGCTCATATTGCCTAATGGAATTCGCAACAAGCTCCTGGGTTTATAAAAAATATACTATCTTAAAACGTTTTCCGACTCGCAATATAATTGTTCTGAACGTAGACTACGGAGTCAGTTATAGTTTCACTCCACCTGTCAGCTGATTTTTTTTGTCAACCATCGGGAACCAACCCGAAACATAAACACACACGCATTCATGCACACACCACACACTCAGGAACTCACGGCTTTACAGGCAAGTTCAGGTCAGGGGTGTGACCGGAGTATCGCTAGTAGGCCTTTAACCTTACCGTGTGTTGCCTGACCCCTTCTCACACACACACACACACACACACACACACACACACACACACACACACACACACACACACACACACACACACACACACACACACACACACACACACACACACACACACACACACACTATCCCGCCCCTTCCCAATGGAAGAGGGAAGAGGACATCATTATGCTCATATCAATCTCAGGCAGAGAGGAACATGTAAAATACATGTGACCTGTCTTGGCTAATGTATTGATATGGGAGCTAAGGAAAGGACTTAATGACCAGGCTGGCTGGCTCACACAGTTAACTCTGCTCTTTCTTCCAGCAACTCCTTTCATCTGAATTATTGAATGCTGTAATATCTGACCACATTTCACAGCTTCTTCTTTTTCTCCCCGTACCGCTCTCTTTTCACTCGATTCAGTCACATTCACCGCTCTCTTTTCACTCGATTCAGTCACATTCACCGCTCTTTTCACTCATTCACCGCTCTCTTTTCACTCGATTCAGTCACATTCACCGCTTTTCTCTTTTCACTCTTTTCACTCGATTCACATTCACATTCACCGCAGTCACATTCTTTTCCCTCGATTCAGTCACATTCACCGCTCTCTTTTCACTCGATTCAGTCACATTCACCGCTCTCTTTTCACTCGATTCAGTCACATTCACCGCTCTCTTTTCCCTCGATTCAGTCACATTCACCGCTCTCTTTTCCCTCGATTCAGTCACATTCACCGCTCTCTTTTCCCTCGATTCAGTCACATTCACCGCTCTCTTTTCCCTCGATTCAGTCACATTCACCGCTCTCTTTTCCCTCGATTCAGTCACATTCACCGCTCTCTTTTCCCTCGATTTAGTCACATTCACCTCTCTCTTTTCCCTCGATTTAGTCACATTCACCGCTCTCTAGCTCTTTTTCCCTCCCCATTTCCATCGTGTTGTGTATATACTGTATATTTCCCTCTTTACCTATTTCTTCCCTCTCCTATGTATTGTCAGGGGAGACGAGCAGAGGTGCGGGTGTAGATGATAGATTGTGTATCAGTGGCCTGCTGGTCCTGTGTTGGCTCTGGTCGGTAGAAGGTGAGGAGCACGCGAGATTAAGTCCCCCCCCCCCCCCCAACCACTTCTGTCCCCCTATCTACCCCTCCGCCTCCCTGGCTCAGGGTGTTCCATTGGTATTGACCTTGTACAGACCACTTGACCAACTCCAGCCTCCCAGCTCTGCTGTAATCTGACCCACAGGGCTGCAGGACAAGGAGAGATAGACAGGAGGGGAGCATTTTCAGAGGGAGTGTGAGAGGATGGGGTGAGGAACCTGTACAAGCCCCTAAGTAACAATAACAGAGAGTTAGCTGATGAGTAAAGCGTAAATCAGACCACAGACGCTAAGATGCGATAGTCCAGCATCCCATTGTAACACAGCTACACGTCGCTGAGACTACTTTGGGAAATTGCTTTGCTTAGAAAAACAAAAATACGAGAGCCAACGGTCCAATATTCTAGAATACTGCGTTGAGAACACGTTTTGGACTTTGACAAACCCTTCATACACATTTGACCTGGCTTTGGATCTATTGCATGATTTACTCAATTATGAAAATAACTGAAGGCGGTTTGAAAATGATACTTAAAATTCTTGAATTTAATATATACTGTATATGCTTTATTTCCTGAATGTGTGTGTGTGTGTGTGTGTGTGTGTGTGTGTGTGTGTGTGTGTGTGTGTGTGTGTGTGTGTGTGTGTGTGTGTGTGTGTGTGTGTGTGTGTGTGTGTGTGTGTGTGTGTGTGTGTGTGTGTGTGGACAGTGTCCTTGCTCTTACACAGGTAACTGTATGCTGGAAGGCAGAAGGACAAAGCGAGAGAGAGGTGAGTAATAAAGGATCGACCATCATTTAAATAGCAGCCATGCATATCTGGATTTGGCTCCGACACACTCCTCCTCCCTCTCTTTGTCCTGCTCACCAGATCTCCATTTTTCTTTTTGCTCCTCATTTCCTCTCCTTCCGCTAGACAATCAATTCCCGCACTTGGTGTGGCAGACCCCCCCCCAGCCCTCCCCTCCCCTACCCCACCCCACACACACACACACACACACACACACACACACACACACACACACACACACACACACACACACACACACACACACACACACACACACACACACACACACACACACACACACACACACCCCTGGCGCTGGTCAGGCAACTGAGTCTGACCTTTTCACCAATTCCCGTTATTAGAGAAACTGACATTCAAGCCCCAAGCCCCCCAGGACACTGCAAGACCGCCACGACCAAACACACACACACACACACGCCGCCCACATAACCCCACTAGCGCCACCATATACTCACTGCACACACACATCCACATCCCCTTAATGTCAGTCAACAAACAGGATGAATCCTTTGACATAAGACAGTCATTGGTAACACTGGTCCTCACGCACCAGCAGTGTCTGCTGGTTTTATCTTCTCCCTCTGGTTCGGATCAATCGAAGGCTGTGATTGCTCAGATAGTGGCACATATCTGTTTTCCCTGGTCTGAATCAGTCACAGGCTATCAAGGGTCGGTGGGGCTAATTGAACAGAGCTCCAATTTATATATTTTTTTCAGTGGCAATCAATCCAATAACAACCAGATCTGACTCAGGTGTTTGAGAACATTCGATGGAGTATTTGAGTGTACAGACTTGTTCTTGGAATTACTCCAGGAAATTGTGACTGGGTCCCATGTCATGCCATACAAACTTCCTCGTAACTTGAGTATCACATCAGCAGAGGGAGTGTGTGGACATGTGTGCGTTCGCATTGCGTGGAACCAGGTGTATGTATAAAGTGTCAGGGACAATACACACATGTTGAGTGACAACGTTCCTTTCAGCTTGTTAACAAGGAAAACATACCGACGGAGGCTCTTGGATGAAGGTTTCCCACCAAAAATAGATTATTTCCAGGACATGCTGTAAAACTGCTTCTGTCTTAATAGACTTGCACACATCCCACTGGAAATATAGAGCAGAGCGTGAAATACAAAATAAATAGAATCAACTTTGGTTTGAGTTGTTAAAGTGCTCTCATTTACACGATCATTAGTGCTCTGGTTTAATGAGCGTTTGAAAAGAGAACGAAAGGAAGAAGAGAAATAGATTGGGTGAAAGAAAAGAGGAGTGAGAGGGAAATTTGAATAATTTACGTGGCGAAAGTTCACTGCTTTTTAATCCAAAACGGGCTGTTTATGCTGTGGCCAGATCAGAATTTGGCCTGTGTGTGCGCGTGCATGTGTGTGTGTGCGCGCGTGCATGTGTGTGTGTGTGTGCGTGTGTGTGGTTCATGCCATGAACACACACAAACTCTTCCCTTAATTATGTGGCGTTTGCCTCTGTGAACGATGTTTCTGTGTGATAATTCTGTATTTCGGTAATTGTTACCGTGTTAGCATAGCCACGTAAACGGCATGGCCTATTGTCAATTGTTAGGAGGTTAATTAGTAGCAGCAATGTGCTGTAATGATAGACACTCTCCAATCAGCAATGTCTTTAATAAACAGCAGGCACAAATAAATACTACAGCAACCCAATGGAACCTACACTGACATGGGAAGTGTGTTTGTGTGTATGTTTGTGTGTGTGTGTGTGTGTGTGTGTGTGTGTGTGTGTGTGTGTGTGTGTGTGTGTGTGTGTGTGTGTGTGTGTGTGTGTGTGTGTGTGTGTGTGTGTGTGTGTGTGTGTGTGTGTGTGTGTGTGTGTGTGTGTGTGTGTGTGTGTGTGTGTGTGTGTGTGTGTGAGAGACGTCTTTCATGCGGTCGTATTTACTTACCTAGAGAGCCTCCCAGCATCACTCAGCACTCAGATCACTTGCGGGTGAGGTCAAAAACAGGTGTGTATGTGTGTCTATGATTGTGTATGAGCGTGTGTGTGTGTGTGTGTGTGTGTGTGTGTGTGTGTGTGTGTGTGTGTGTGTGTGTGTGTGTGTGTGTGTGTGTGTGTGTGTGTGTGTGTGTGTGTGTGTGTGTGTGTGTGTGTGTGTGTGTGTGTGTGTGTGTGTGCGTGCATCCACGTGTATTTGCAAAGGTGTGGCTGGGCCAGTAGAACAGGTCAAGCATGTGACCAGCCAGCGCTCAGGGGCAAAGGGTGTGTTCCATAGAAATGGTCTTCTGGGAAACGTTGAGAAAAGTGTACAAGCATGTTTGTGTTCATGTGGTGTGTGAGTGAGTGTTCATTTGGAATACAATGTGCCCAAGGGGTGTAAGGCAGGAGGGAACATACCAATCCTTCCCCTTTTCTTCTCTTTCCTCTCTTCCATTACTCAGAAAGCAGAAACCTGGTGACCTGATTTAGTTCATTTTCACCTGTGAAATAACAGCAGTGGGTTAAATGCTGGAGACACATTTCGCTTGAATGCGTTCAGTTACGCAACTGACTAGGCATCCCCTTTCCCTTACCATACCGAGAAACAGACTACTGTAAAGTTGAATAATCAACTCTTTTATATGTATGCACTTATGTCCGATATTTTGTTTAAAGTCTAGGACCGGAAAAAATGAGGTTGTCTTCGGAAAGAGCTGGCTTTACAAAAAAAGCTATTTCATATGGGTTTTGACAAGCCTTTTGAGATCGAGACACATTGTGTCACATAAACGGTCTGAGATCCAGGGATCGAGGGAGTTATGTGTGTGTGTGGGTGAGTGGGTGGGGGGGGGGTTATGGAAAAAACGTGTTTTTTAAATAAATGTGTGCCTAGCACTGCAGTTGAACTCTTGACCCTCGGAGCCAGAGCTCGGCGATTACACCCATACACCATTATAGTTCACAATGGCCTATCAAGTCCCAAGCCTACTTAATGGTAGTAGTGCTCACGGTTGCTCCAAGAAGGTTTTGATGTCCTCTCCCGACATCCTGTTTACTTGGACCAACGTCAAATTTCGCAGTGGATCTTGAGCAACCTGGCTGCTATCACACAAACACAAACAAACAAATACAGATGCACACACGCCAGGCCTTTGTTCAAATACTACTTCAAATTACTTTCACATACATTTCGAAGTATGTAAAAAGACTAGTTGAATGTTGGAATGTATTTGGAAATACACTTGGGTAGTATTGGTATGTATATGAAAATACTCAAATACACGGACTCAAATACATTCCCATGCATTTTACCCAGGTATTTGAAAATAGTATTTGAAATAAGTATTTAAAAATGTTTTCCAATAACTGACTATTTATAGGAAATTATTTGAAAAGCGATGGGACAAGACTGTAACTACCAATTGGATATCACAAAAAAAAAAAAAATATATATATATATATATATATTAA